>NW_014556445.1:728148-737748 GCF_001313825.1 Dinoponera quadriceps
GGGGGGGGGGGGGGGCGGCAAATGAAACCCGCGGCAAATTCGCGTAGATTCCACGACCTCGTCGACGGTCCGGCCGACGGAGGTATTCGCTCGTTAAGCGAATCGGGAACCCATAGACGAACGTTATCGCGGGGATTAGAGGTACTTAGGCGCCTTGCGCGAGAGATACCTTGAGGACCGCGCGCGGAACGGCCACGACGAAGGGGCGCAGGATGTCGTCGTCCTAGGTGGGACCTCATAATCGAGATCGGGCCGCGATCGCCGGTCATATGCGAGAACGCGCGCCGCGTTAAGGCTCGCCCCGTCGTCGGCCGCTTCTTTACGCGCATTTTAATGCGCGTGCGGATAATTGGCCCGCCCGGCGCACTGTTAGCTAGTTCCATTAGGAAACATCTTATTGGCCTTAAGGCGCTTATTACCATTCTTAATTGCGCGAACGCGTGCTTTTACCCTTATTAACTGTCAACGACGAGTACCCTAATAATGGCGCCGTTATAACCGGAGATAATGCGTTTTCCGCGTAGGTCTTCCCGCGCCCTCACGCGTTTCTTCCTTTTTTTCTTATTTTTTCTATCCCTCTTTCTCTTCTTCGCTCGATCTCTTCTCTCTCTCTTTCTCTCGCTCGCTCACTCCCTCGCTCTCTTACGCAAGATATCCTATCGTACAAATAGCGATAACGTACGATAGCTTCCTTACCTGCCTGCGCGTTACCACTTCCCGAATGAAACCGCCCGTGCGCGTCGCGCGCGTTCCCCGTTGTATACCGCCCGCTCGTATTCGAGCCCGGGTACAAGTGAATTTAATTGCCCGACGTTTAATTCAACTAAACGGCGTCTTACGTGGCGCGCACGATAGTCAGACCTACGTGGTTGCGTGTAACAGACGGAGTATGCAGTAAAAGTACCATGGGACTTTCGTCAACGTGGAAGAGAGACCCTCGATACTCTTCGCATGACCTCTTTCGCATTCCGGGAGAAACGCTTCCTGCCCTCAGTTGTGCGCTGCAGCCGAAAACTGACCTTCGCCGGTTTCGCGTGAGCCACACGCGACAAGTGTATCGAGTAATGCCGAAACAGATTTGAACGATTTGAGGGTGCATAGTCAGAAATAGGATGATCGATCTTGACCGGCCAATTACGGGGTGTCGACCTGCGAAAAAGTCGGAACTTTTAATATAAATAAATTAGATAAACGCAGGTAAGTAAAGTTTACTCATTATTACATCAAACAGTTAACTGGGCATGGTTTCTATTGTGTTTTAATATAAATCACTATTACTTGTAAGATCAGATTGATATTCTGAAAATAACATTAAAAGAAACGATCTCAGCGGAGCATGAAATATATAATTATGCGTATGGAAAATTAAGTAATTTCAATAAAGGAATCTAAGATTTGTTTACTTTAAATAGACACTAAAGTAGTCGAAGGAGCGTTAGTGTCGGATGCCTTTAGGCGCTGTTCGCGATAACGAGCTTTCATCTGACGCCTATTGACAGCGCTCATAGTTTAAGGGGGTTAATGGATTTCAGTGCAATTTATCGTTATATTTGTATGATTTATTTTTCATTCAATGACAAATCGGGACAATGGCTCAGAGTTTGGTCGGGACGTCTGCAAACGAGAGCCGAAAATCCGGGATGTCCCGCGGACAACGGGACGGTCGGTCGTCCTGGCCGGAAACTACGACGTTCCGCGCGCATCCAGCGGCGAAGGAGACGGGAGGAAAGGTGGAGATCGTTAGACCGCGTCCGTCCGTCGAATCTCGACGGATAGGACGGAAAACGACGGCGGGGAATGACCGCGGAGCGGGCCCGAGGGTGGTTGCAGTCGCTCTCTCGGATATATACGAAGAGGTTCCGGGCTGGTTTCGACTCCGAGCTCGTCGGGTTGTATGTACCAAGGGGGTATCCATTAGGGACAGAAGTATTCGCGCGCGAGATATATCGACGTCGCCCCGGAGGATTTATCGTGACAGCGGCGCTTGAAGGGATTGTAAATCCCCGTTTGAGGATCGCTGATACCAAGTTTTATGTGGGACATTAGTTGGGTGGGGCGTGGCTGAATGGTGCGGAGTCGAGAATAGCGCTAGAGAGACGAAGAGGCGCAGAGGGGCACAGGAGAAGCGCGGGGGCGGAGGGGGCCTTCGACCGTGGAAGAAAGAGGGCGAGCGGAAAGAGAGAAAGAGAGCTGGCTGGGCGCAATAAATTAGCCCGAAATGAAAGACAAATCGCCTCCGAGCTGTCCGCCCGTTCGCCCGACGTGATAGAAGCTGCTATGCTGCTGCCTCCACCGCCTTCGCTTCCTTCTCCGTCTCCGTGTCTCGCTTTGCTTCCTTCAGTCCGTCTCGCTCACTTTCTCCTACCATCGGCTCTGTCCGACTGATCCCCTCCCGCGCATTCTCTCTTTCCTTCTTTCTTTCTCTCTGTTCATCTCGCTCTTCCCACCTTCGTTCGTTGCGGACCGGTCTCCCAGGGATGAGAAAAGAGACCGACGCAAGCTCGTCACAGGTTTCCTCTCGTTTTCTCGTTCGCTCTTCCTTCGGTCCGCCGCTATTTCGCCTCCTTGCACAGCCTCACGTACCGGCGACCACCTTGATGGACGCCTGTCTACTCACCGGAGAGACCCACCTCGCCGCTGCCCACCGATCGACTTTGTCCACGTCATGAGAATTCGCGCGACGTTGATCTTCTTCCACCGCGCCGGATACTCGCCCGGCAGGTGCACCGTTTCACCACCGTCGGAGAGGTCCGACCGTCTCTCCTCCCCTTTCCTCCCGGGCTTTTTGCGAGTGCGCGTCCGTTCTCTCGCACGTTGCGTGATTTTCCTCGAGCTGCAGCGTCCGCGAAATCAATCACTCGACGAATACCTCGTCGCGCGGAAGATATCGGCGCGTGTGGCCCGAGGGAGTCTCATTTGTCGCGTGAATTTTTAACCGTTCACAGATAAATCGGGGCGGGAATCGCCCCGTGAAATTGTGAGAGTTAAATACCAAGGATAAGCTCTCGTCGTATCGACGTTTCGCCAGCTCTGAGCGTAGATAATTGCGAAATGAAGGCAAAGCTTTGCCTATCAGCGGGAATAGATGTATTGACTGTCGTAGTACCGATGACATAATACACGTTACATCAGAGGGATATGAGTTTTGAAACGGAAACAATAAATGAATGACGGACGTTCATGAGCGTGATTATCGTCAAATCGTGTGTACAAATGAATCACGTCATATTACCCTATATGGCTTCGCATAATTTCCGAACATTTTGTCCGGCGTATACGTACATTGTAGATTGTCGCTTTAAAATTATTTCGGTCACATTCGATGTTTATATAAATTGGCGAGAAGTACGGTGCAACACAACGGTATAATTTCAGCGAAACTAGGTTTCAGCGCTACAGACGCGTAAAAGTGATTTCTACTTGTTTGTAACGCGCAATACCGGCTCGCGCGGCCTAGTGCAATCGAGAACGCACATTTTCCCGCGTATCCGTGACACAGGCTTAATTTATTGAAATTATAATTGTGCACTTATGATACCTGCGTCAGATTGATCCGTTATTGCTCGTGGTGGTTAAAGTTTCGCGATATCATAAGATCATGGATACCGAAGGCAGGAACAGCGATGTTAGTCTTTGGTACCCTCCGAGCTAAGTTCCAGATGCTTACAGTGAG
This sequence comes from Dinoponera quadriceps, assembly GCF_001313825.1. Classification (NCBI taxonomy): domain Eukaryota; kingdom Metazoa; phylum Arthropoda; class Insecta; order Hymenoptera; family Formicidae; genus Dinoponera; species Dinoponera quadriceps. The sequence goes on from NW_014556445.1 coordinate 731,822, forward strand.
GGCACAATCTATACGACAAAGGCAGTAAACGTGAAAGCAGATGCAAACGCGAGCCTCGCGGCGTCCGTCTTTAGTATCTGACATCTCGTCTACAAAGGCTAGGGACGTCAATTAATTAGTCGAGTAGCTTCAACTCCCGTTGCAAACCGGAGGGAATAAGAAGGTTCGGGCTTCGCAAACTCTCTCTTCCTCTCTCTCTCTCTCTCTCCTCCGCCTTCGACTTATTAACGAGATCCCTGCGACCGAAGTGCAAATATCTCTGTCGATCTTCTTACCTATTCTACTATCGCGCTCGCGCGCATCACGCGTCTCTTGTATCGCCGCTCGCGAACTGACGCTGATCTTGCGCGAGTTTTATTTAAAAAGCGGAGCACATCTTGCACAGGAATAAAATAAAAATGTACGATACAACGGATACGTATAAATATCAGCGGGCGTACTCTATTTTTATCGTAACATCAAATTACAAATCGGGGTCTCGTGGCATGCCACGTAGAATAGAGAAGCGAACGAAAGAAGGATAAAAGTAGAAGAGTCAAAGACGGGGATGGATCAAGTACGCTTCGAGAATTGCGGGAACGACAGATACGGTTATCGTCCTGCAATACAATCAGCGAAGTTTCCACGGATGGCAGGCAATAAAGCTTTATGTATATTACAGGGTCCATGCAACGATACTGCTCGTACGTGAGCCTTTCATCAAAGCGTTTCTCTTCGCTCGTTCTTTTTTCAGACAAGGAGTGGGCGAGAGAGAGAAGGAGTGCGTCGCCGAGCAAAATAGATTGAATAAAACTACGACGTGTGTTCCTCTCTTTCTCGTGGAAACTCCGAAAGATTCTCTAATACATCCTCCTTTCTTGTCGCGATGCGAAGCGGCGGATGGTCATTCGCTGATCTCAATGAGCATCGGGAATATTAATTAAACGTGTAAAAAGCATCCGCGCGTCCACTCTGCGGATTCCGTTGCGATGGTAGTATCAACTAGGGTTAAGAGAGCCGCTTCGAATTACAAACCTGGATTTCTCGAGGGCTAATGCAAAATTTGCCCTTTATAATGATACGTCACAACCATCCATAGCCTCCGGTTCGACGGTGTTGCCGAGTCAAATAAAAAGCGTAAAAAAAGGATGAAAAAAAAAAGCGGACAGCAACCGATACGGCGGGGTCGCGTTAAAAATGCAAATTCTCCGGCGTAAACGAGGCACGCTAATTTTACAAAAAGCTCATCCCCCGCCGTTTGGCCGAAGGCTGCCGACAGAATAACTCATAGGGCTGGTAGCGGCACCAGCAGGACGGTCACTGTTGGCGAGTGTCTGTGGCGAAATGAACGTTTTAATTCCCCTCCATAAAAGCCAACGACAAATCAAACGACTTTGACATGATTAACTGGCGGGCATAAATATCGGTATCAATGCACGTGCACGTGCAATGACGCGTCGCGCCATGTCCGCGACTGTCTCTCTCTTTGTCGTCCCTCCCGCGTCTCCCCTCCCCCTCGTCCTACCCATTCGACCCTTCTCACCCTCCCATATCAGCCTCGCTCGTCCGCTCTTTCCGTCTCGCTCGATGCCACCGCGACGCATTTTCTCCTTTTCGTGCCTCGCCGACGCAGAAACGGCCGTACCGGCGCGCCGCGTGCAGATGCCTGGATATTAAATATACAATGAATTAGCGTGCGCGCGTTGCCTGCCATTAAGAGGGCAAGAGGAAAAGGAGATGAAGGAGGGGGAGGAGGAGGAGAAGATGGAGGAGGAGGTGGTGGATATATGCAGGCAGCCGTAGCGCGCGAGATCGAATGCAACGGCGATTGTATGCAAATGCGGGCCGCAGGCTCGACCGGGGCCCCCGACGTTTCTGCTCGGAGAAAGGGGTACGTACGTACCACCGTGCGTTTGTTTATGCGCGCGAGCTCGGCCGGGTTATTCCAACCACGCCGTGCGAGCGCGGGAGGAGGCTGGTTCGCGCGCGATCGGGGTAATAGGTTACGTGTAACGCGGTTAATTGGCGCGCCGTCGAAGGGGAAAAACGCGGCTCTTCGGTGTTTTCCACGAGCGATATCCCGTTTCTCGCGGAGAAACCAGCGCGACGGCGGCAGCCCGATCGCGAAGACGTTCGGTATCGCGATGTGCAAGTGGCGAATTCGTGTGTATATTTTCTCTCATCTCTCCCGAGAGAGTATTATTTCAGTCGAATCCGGGTGCACCGAGTTTTTCAACCCCCGTGTGTCAAGTGTTTCCTCAATTTCCTACGTAGATATTTTAGTGTATAGCTATTAACAAAGCCAGCAACGCGTATAATATTGTAATTCATGCATTAATGTTATAATTCACACGTTTCATATTGAGGTGGTTGTACCGTGGAATGCCGTGGATTTTCCGATATGACGATATCAAGGGGCTCTTGCATAAGTTTATTTATTGAAAAGAAATACCTTCCTGTAACTTTATTTAACGAAAACGTTAACTAAGAGAAATATATATACGCAATATAAATTATAAATATGCTGATACTTATTTTTTATTGTTCTTATTAATGCTTTATGTACACGTCAATTGGACTAATGGAAGTGCACGTATAATGGAGAAACTGATATATAAATATTTAAACATACGTATATATGTATATGTACAAGGAATTACCCTTTACTTGAGGAAAGAAACAACGAATTGCTTGGCGATTTTTATCGATATATCCTCTCTGCTTTTAATAAATATTTGTATTTCCCGAAATCTGCAGAGGGAGTACAATCGTCCCTCTGCGATTTCCACCTACCGTTTACACGCGCAGTTCCTCCATGGCTCAATCCATAAAGAAATTTCATTTATTTTTCCTGCACGTTTAACGAATTTCTCTCTGTGAGCAGTCAAGACATTCCCAAACACGTTTCTTTCGTCCTCTATTTGAAAATCACTGCTTCTGGAAGAGATGTTTCAATCGGCGCGGCTCGATCGAGGCACATTTCGCATTGCTCGTGTTTCACTTTTTCACCGGTATCCCGTACCAATAGTCCTTGGTTGCGACATTCTCGCGGTGCTCCGGAGGATTGCTCGTCGCGATTACCCTTAAAGCTGGCGTCGCGCGTAAAGAATGACCGTGCGAGATGCGAGGACCGATTAAATTGCCGGCCCCGCTCCGCGCGCTAATAAATGCCAATGTGGCGTATAACTCGAAGTCTTACGGCCTCTTACCTATAAGTCGCGCGACGTTATCTCCTTTTCTCTTATTTTCGCCGTGTCGCGTCGTCGTGTTCGCGTAGTTTGCGCATCGTCGCGACATCTTGAAACATAATCCCGAACGTGTAACGCGAGGATGCGATCGATGCCGAGGCACCGCTCGCTAAACGCGCGACACGAAGTTAAATTTAACTATTGAAGCGCGACGACAGAAGCGCGATTAGAAAGGATTATCGATTTTTCGGCGCGCACGGCCAGCATCTTTCGCTTATTTAAGTTAGACTCTCGATGTAACTCGGAAGCGACAAGGAGGGCGCCGTCAAATTCGAATTCGTTTTACGTCCACTTCGCTGATTAGAGAGAGAGAGAGAGAGAGAGATAAAAAGAGGGATGTGCGAAACGCGCGTTCCTCTCTCTTACAACGGTGTATCCGGTTAATTACGCATTCTTAAACGTCATGTAAGGCACGGGAATTTAAAGGGAACCTTGGGAAGTTTAAAAAGTTTCCGGTGGGTGTACGTAAGAAACTGGGTTACTGCAACAGGTGGGTACTAAAGTAAATATACGCACATTACGTCCACTCCTTAGAAATACATCTTTGCGCGATTTGATCTTTTTGGTGATTAATATTTAATTTATAACGCGCGCCACATTTATCCCTCGAGTACGGGCGATAGATTACAATAAAAAAAAAAAAGTAGCCGTTGAACCTGCAAAGAAAGAAGAAGAAGAAGAAGACGCTCCGGCAAGAGCCCGACGCGGATCGCACGGTGCGTGGTAAATTGAATTATGGTAAACGCGATGAACGTTGCACGCGCGATTAATTAACGGGCATTTCGATCGCCGATTTGGACTCTCTCCAATGTTAGCGCGCACGGAGAAGTGACTGGAACTTACCGCGTACTGCGTAACGATGCACGAGAAAATACCTGGACGAATCGTGATCTCCCTCGAAGGAGACGCGCACCGGAGAGGAACGAAAGAAAGCGTGTAATTTGCGGCGCGAAAGATCTCACCTCGCCTGTCGGAGGTTTTGTATAAATTTAATTTCGCTGGAAATTTCGAAATTGCGTTACTGAGAGACTTGACTCAGAACGTTAACTCTTTAAGTTTGGCAAGGTGGATTTTCAAAATGTATCAAGTAAGACCGAATCCGACCACATATTCTGTTTTATTCGTTTTCATATAATCAACGCATAAAATGGGTAAAAGGAATAAATAGTAATATGAAACTTCTTTCTCTGTTTATTTATAGATAAAAAATACAAGTTTACTAAGCGACCCTAAATAATTGTAATGAAACGAGAAACGCTTTAATTAATTGTCTCAAAGCATATAATATATTTATAATAATAAATTAATATATAATTTTTAATATAATTAATATAATTAATATAATTATAATTATTATAAAATGATTCGAAAAAATTCAGTATGATAGCTAAACTCAGCTATCGGGCGAAAAGTTAATAGTAAGAAATTAAAAATATTAGAAGCCATTTTCTGCATTGAAATCGTCAATTTTATCATCGTCGTTAGATAAAATATCCATACTTCTGAGTAGGTTTCGTCTGAATCCTCATCCAAATCTTCGTCAGAATCTCACTGTTGACATTTTATTTAGTTCTTGCAGTAATCCCCTTAGGAGTGATAAATCGTATTTTCCGTTTCATGAATGAAAAGAGAAAATAAAGTGAAATTAAAGCAATAAAAAAAATCTGTAATGTTCATAATAAGATGGAATTGGATTCGACCTTGGCACTGTAGGAACTTTAGCACAAGCAAGAATTAGAGGAACATGTCATTTACCTGAACGACTTCGACACTGAGACGGTTACAGAACGAGTGGAGTAGGTTAGCCGAGACCATCTTTAAGACAAACAGCGGGCGCACGCGCGTTGTAAAATAAACAAAACCATGGGGTCGCATCCGACCCCAACCTTACCGTTAGAAGATTAAGATTCCTCGGAGCGTTCGGTAAGTGACAATCGGCGGCGGGCAATCGGTAAATAAAGAGGGGTACGCGCGATAAACCCCGGAACATTTATACCCGCGATTTATATCGGCCGGCATAAATTGTATAAATGCGCGGTATATCATTGATTACATCAGACCCATCACGCATAAAGAGTCAGGAGTCGTCCTCCGCGCGGAAAGTTGTTTAATAGAAAGGGACTATCGCGATGGAATAAGGACGATTATGCAAAACTTTGGGATCCGTTCGGCGAGTGTAATTCGAAGGCATAAATTAGCCGGGCCGCGGCATTATCAACCTGTATTGCCACAATTTATGACTACTAATTAAAGGGTTTAGGGAGAGAATCGCCGTTCTGATTTGCACGCCTCCGCGTTACCCTTCGGAGCGGGCGAACTTTAAACGACAAGCGGCTCTCATTAAGATATGAAGCGGACTAACGGCTTCTACGAGTCGTCGTCTCGTGTCGTGCACGTTCAGCGCATGCATGCACGCGCGTCGGGGAGCTCCGAAAAAGCGTCGGAAAAAAGAAACCGTCTGCTAATGTCACGTCGAATCGAGCCTCGTTCCGCCGCAATCGTATGCGCCCATGCGCGCAAATATCAATCGTAAATAACCGAAAGAGTGATCGGCAGCGGCGTCGCGATTAATTCGCGGAAATGAAACGTGCCAGTGTAAACGAGCGATTTGGAATTGACCGGCCGGTTTACGGCGCGCGATCGTGTGTGCGAAACGCCGACCGATGAAATACGCGGGACGGGGAGCGACGCGGGGCGAAA
>NW_014556445.1:737860-741527 GCF_001313825.1 Dinoponera quadriceps
AACAATTGATTGTTATTCTTCGAAGGCGGCGATATGTCAGCCGAGAAACGAGCGTGTGCGCGCGGACTAATCAAAGAGTCGCGAATCGAATCCAGGCGAACGCGCGCAAGCGGGAGAAGGCGTCGAGGTGGCGGCGGCTTCGAGAGCGGTCACCCTGCCTGCCGATCGTTCATCACGCTTTCGTTGCGTGTTATATCGCGCGACAATCGCGCGGTATAATTCACTCGTGTTTCGTGTCGAAATTACGCCGCGACAACGCGCCTGTTCGGCCGATAGCTTATCCAAGGCATTGACGGTTACGAGACGTTGATACACTTGATTTAAGCCGACCCCGGGGGCCGACACGAGGCGCAGCCGTTTGTCAAATACCCCATCAACGCGAATCATTCGCGAGTTTAATCCCTCGTGCCTCGGCGAGGCGGCCGTACGATGACCCCTTTCTTTCGAGTTCGAAGGTGCCGAGGAGGTGGCGCGCGTGCCGCTTCGTCTCCTCGACGGAAAAATTTTGCGACGGGAGATCGCCTCGGCGCGATACCCGGGTATATCGCTCTCGGCGCGGTATCGCCGCAGCGATTTTTCGCGCGCTCTAATGAGATTTTCACGCGAACGTTGAAGCTTCCCTCTCCCGCCTTACTTTTTTTCGCCGGCGATTATTATTACGCGGACGCAAACGATCCGCAGATTTAATCCTTCGCGCACGGGAGAAAGAATGAGCTTCCACGGCGAGAAATTAGCTGTTCGTATAATACGACGGAAATTCCGTTATCAGATCTAGTTTTCAGCTGGTGGTAGTTGATTCTTTTTCCCCGTGTACGACTATAGGATATAAAAATCAGCTTCCACGGCCTAAAACTGAGGTCTGCTGACTAAATTTCAGTTGCATTATATGGATAACTTTTAGCGGGAGCTAATTCTTGTTTTCCGTGCATCGTTATCTCAACTGTGAGATGCCTCTTTTCCGAAAATATTCTTTTTCTTATGTTAATAATAATAATCTTATTTTAAACCAATTTAAGCAAATCATTATCTTGACTTGATATCATAAACATTTTATTCAGACTCTGTATTTCCGATTCCCACAGGCTCAAAAGTATTAATTAGAATGGAAGTAACTAGGCGACAAAGACGAGCGGTCTCGCCGGAATGTGGCGAATTAAAGGCTCAAAAATAATCAAATGTGGTTGGCTAAAGTTAACGTGAAATTTCTTCTTTTTCCCTAAACGACGGCTGTTACGCATATCGCATTATCGGAGGTTCGGGCGGTTTATTTGCCAAGCACAGAGCGGACACAGGCACGTCGATGCAACGAATTTTACTGTCTTTTGTCACGTCCAATTGTAGAATTATCACATTGATATAAATTATTACATCGTCATACGCGTCACGTGATCCGTACGATGCATTACCTATCTCGGCTTGACAAGTACTGGGCGAATGGTCGCATTTAGATATGCACTGTAAGCTGCTAATGCACCAGATAAACATTCAACAAATGTTTAGAGACGGTTTGCCGAATATTGCAGCGCGAATCAAATAATTTGCATTCGGTAAATGCAAATGTCCTGATGCTGATGTATTGTTACACACAGCAGTTATCAATATTGATCAATATTTGGCAATTGAACGAGTCGTTCGGATGTAATAAATATGTTATGAAGATTTGACGCACGATTTATAAATGAAATATGCAAATATAGACGTAACGCTTGCCATGTTTTAACATATTTAATGATTAATGTCTTATCGACATTAACCCTTAACTGTGAAATACATTGTATTCAGAGACCGTTTCTCGTTACATCGACTTGATCCTCTTCTCTCGCTCTCTCTTTTTTTTTTATCGAGTATACTAGATAGAAGATTATTTTTGTGATTAAAAGGTATATTTGGCGTCGAAACTAACTATAATTTCCTATCAGTGCGTGTTCGACAAAACTCTGGGAAAATTCACTAATTATTCCCGAAATCGGACGTTTCGTTCGCTATCGAATGGAAATGAAGCCGCTTACAATATGGCGAGGATCAAGAGGGTTGAGCCGAGGGTTGAGGCCCCCCTTTAGCGAACATGATTCCCGGTGAAACCGTAATTTAAGAAGCGTCGTAACACCGTGCCGTTGCACAGTCGCGGGTCGCGACGGGATGCTTGCATCAACGCGCCGAGACCGGGGAAGAACAGCCGAAGGAGGGAACTTCGCCATTTCGTTGTGAGCCGTCATTAACAGATACTTAGGATGCGCGAGGAGGGCGGAAAGTAGACGACACGATGTACTCGCACCTGCGTGCACCATTAAAACGCACTATTAAATATTAACGGAGACCTTTATGAGGCCGTAATACGCTCAACGGCTCGTAGCTCGCCGGTAACGTCGGTGCGCGCCTTCTCCTCGAGCAACGCTGAGGAACTCGAAATAGCTCCCATTCATCGACGTGAACTTCCGTCTTCTTCCCCGAAGCCGTCACCGGATCCGCCGCTGCGGATACGCGATGAGATAACCGCGACCGGTGCAAATTCGCCTTTCAACTGCGACCCCGGGCTGCTCGAATCGTAGATAGGACGTATGTCCTATCTATGTGATCAACGATGGAGAGTAAAACAACACAGTGCTCGCTGGAAAATGTAGCTGTACCGAGGCGGATTCATTTCCCGCTTGAAATTGGAAAACAGTAATTCTCCGATAACGCGAGGCTAATAACAATTACACGTGGTCTTAAGGAAAAGTCGGTATTCTTTCGTTAAATAATTATCGGCAAACAGATATCGATACGGTCCACGTGGCGGAACCTTTATCAATTGATCGGCAACACTAATCCCCACGTGGGAATTAAACGGCGCGCGCTCCTCGTGTTCGGCCCGGAGAGAGATTTGCGAGCGCGCGTCGTAGTCTCAGACCGAGCGGATTCGGAACGAGCCTAATCTATATGCGCGATTAATTTCACGCCCGATCCGTTAGCCGCGGAAAGATCCGCCGCGAGCGAGTTTCAGCGGGCGCGTCGCGCCCGCCGAGGCGCAATAAGCGCGATACGAGGGGCTACCTTAACAAAGGGAATGTAAAAGTTTTAACACGTTCCGCGGACATCGCGGTAAATAAAATTGAACAATCCTTCCAATCTGCCCTAGATTTTTATTACTTGCGGAAACTTCGCGAGCGCGCTCCTCGCGGCGCGCGAACTTCGGAATCCTCTTTGGAGAGGCGCCGAGGAGGGCGAGCGAGCGACCGGCTGCAGTGTGTGTGTGTGCGGAAAACTCGTCGGGAAAAGTCATTCTCCTCGTTTCTCCGCGGAGCGAGGAACGACGGGCGCGCGTTCGAGGCGAGCCCCGCGCTGTCGACGGTGTGTGCCGCGGGGATGCGAAAGGGAGAAGTCCACCCTCTCTCGACGCGGTGGTATAAGCCGCCGCCGGCGGCTCTCCGTATCGTTCGATAAGCCCCCGGCAGACGCGGTGTGGGTCCACACGGCACAAAGGCCTAATTACCCATAAATTCGCTGATTTACGGCGGTCTAGAAATGTAAATATGAAATATGAAAATGAGGACGGCGGTAATAAAAGTGATGTACGGGGCTCCGTAGGGTCGTTCATGAAGGCGTCCATCATCGTGCTTGACGGGCTTCTTTGTCTGGTAGCGGCAGTCGAGAGCCATTTCGCTCTCTCGCCCTCTCCCCCCCCCCC
>NW_014556445.1:741597-876487 GCF_001313825.1 Dinoponera quadriceps
CCGCCGCGACTCTCTTTATCTCGCTCTCTCGTTCTATCTAACATCTCTCTCTCCCTCTGTCTCTCTCTTTCGTCTCCTCTCTATCTCCATCTCTCTCGCCCCTGTCCACTGGTCCCCTCCGTCCCCGATCTTCGCCCTCGTACTCCTACGGTTCCCCTTTCTCGACGGAGACGCCGACGGGAACATCCGTGCGATTCGCACGCGAATTTGGTTCTCTCGCGGCGAGAAGGCACTTTGTCTTGCCTTTTGTACCTGTCGTTTTGATTCACGGCAGCTAGTGATTCTTCTTTTCTTTCCGGCCGAAGTCGGGAATACTCGCGGCCGATTTATCGTCGCGAGGATTGTCATGACTCCGCCGGCTGCCTCTAATTGAAGCGCTTAAATCACTAACTGACCGCCTCTGTCCTGAAAGAAGGCGCGAAGCGATCGCTGCAGGATCGAACGTCGTGGCCCTCGCAGATCGTGAGGAAAGAGAAAGGAATGCATATGTATGTGTATACAACACGTGCTGTGAAAATACTTTGCGAGAAGTATCGTAATATTTCCCTTTCTCGGGTTAAGGGACACATTTGGATGCATTTCAATGTGTCTTTGTAAGATTCAGACGTTCGTCGACGAAAAACACTATATTGTAAATTATTGAGCTACACTCGTCGGAGAATGAAACGAAACAGGTCTACATGTTCACGTTGACTGCTTTAACGAGCGCTTCCTTGATCACCGTGAGGCCGCGTTAATCGGATCCGGTTTCTCCGACAGTGCGTATTCGAGGTGACAGTGTTCGTTTGTCGATACGTTTCTTGCTACATAATTAGAGCTTAACTAAGGTCGTTGAAATGCCGTTGTCACGCGAAGCAGTGAATCATCGGGATTGCGGTGTTTACACGCTGTTCGTTCGACGTTTCTCCTTTTTTTTTTTATTTATGTTGAGTCGTAAAAAATATAAGTAAAATTAAACGAGCTGTAACTTCGGCGACAAATAATGGCAATGAGATGGTTCGAGAAATATTTTACAGAGCTTGAATTTTCTAGTTTTTAGATGTTTTTGAGCCTGTCAACTTGCACGGTCTAAACGACGAATCGTACACAAGTGACGTTCACATCATTCAAAACAGAAGATCTTTCCTTTCATTGGCGTATCGATAAATTGCAATGCGATTTCTTTCATTAAATTATTCGACGATGAGACGACAAACGGTTAGATGAAAAGGACGACGGCCAGTTGTTGAAAAATATTATTGAAAAATAAGAATCAGCCGTCAAGTAGTTACGTTTGAAAATAAAAATGCCTCTGACTCGTCGTTAAATCATGTTACTTAAAAATAAAAATAAAAATACCGTGCTGTTATTGAATTGTAATACTTACAGACTTAAAGACGGTAGTGGCTCATAGCGGAGACTGAGGAACTACACTTTAGAATAACAGCAAACCCAGAAAACGCATAGTGTGGCTAACAGACTGCCTGATGCCATCTAACGGCGCCGTATCAAGTCTCAATGATGCGAGATTTGAATCCCTGCTAAGCGCTTGGAAACTCGACTAAATAGACTTTTAAATCCTGGCAAATTAATATCGATAAGGTGAGAATAAAGATTGCTGTCCTTATTGTGAATGTAGCGTATAAAGTATACAGCGAAAAATTTTTCTGTACAATAACCTTCTGTTGGTAAACTTCGTACCAAAACAAACATAGATGATAACCATAGAAATGTAGTTTCAGAAAAATATGTAATTTAACATTAAATCAATTCTTCAATAGAGCTTTTGATTTATTCACAATCTTAAAATAATTTCTGTTACAATATTATTATATACGCTTCTACATTCGAATAAAATAATCGTTTTCCTATCGAATATCGAAACGCATCTAACATTCAATAAAAGAAGTGTCTTCTAAAAATTTCCCAAAACAAATTTTCCCATTGGACGTGGCTGTGTTCCAAAGTACATCAAAGAATAAAAACTGCCAGCCTCGAGATTCACATCGAAGGGTGTGCATCAACCTTTAGGTTTGTTCCTTACAGCTGCATAAAGTTGCACTTACTGCACTTAAAATGGAGAAGATGGTCGATGGCTGTGCGAGGCTGTACCGTGCTGAACGGATTTTAAGCATACTTGGTTGTGTGATATAATAAATCATTATTTAGATTTGAAATGGATACGTTAGAAGATATGACTGGTTCTCGTGAAGAACAACTGAGAGAGCTGAAAAGTTTCACCGACGTAGTCAATAAACAAATTGCTGATATCGTTGGCTCCTTAGGTTGGACAGTGGAGAGTGTGACAAATGTGGTAAATATAATTGTGTGGGGTATATCTAAAATATTTGATATCATTATATTTATAATCATCATTTATCATAATTTTATTATTACTATTTTAATAGGACAAGGAGTACATCACATGTCCATATAACCCCTCACACCGGTTAATGGAAAAATCTCTCAATGACCATCTTACCTCTTGTCAATGGAAAACTGCAGGTTATAGGGAAACAGATTTACCATTGTCTATGCAAACGTTGCCGGTAGATTCACCATTTTCTGTAAAATTTGGTAAGCAGCTGCTGTGATAAATACTTGAGTCTTTTTAGAACATAACAAAACTTATGCTTGCATAAAATGTTTGACATAGACAAACAACTACAAAATAAAATTCTAAAGGAGGCCAAAGAACAGGACCCAACAATGCAAATCGGTTAGTAGAAGTATAGAAATTTATTATGTGCATTCTTATGCATCTTAAATGATTTGATTTTTTCCAGCGAGTTATGAGTGTTATACTTGGTGCGGAATCAATATATCCTTTTGCATATCCTTTGCTCGATATTTAATTACATGATAAAAAAAGTATTATAAAACATTCTAACATTTGCAATTTAAACTATATTTATTACTATATTATCTCATTTTCCTACTTAGTAATGCAATCAACAAAAAACCTCAGAATGTTGTTATATCTTGATTATATATTATCATTATATTGTGTGTGTTAGAATTTCCAAAAATGTAAATTCTTAACACTGATAATAGGTACGGGTGAGCGGTTAATACCGCATACGTCTGATAGACTTCTGTCAGATTTCACCAGAGACGAAAGAAGAGTACTTTATGACTATGTCGTCGCTAATACTGCAAAACCAGATATCGGACAGGATATTACGGACATTAACAATCTGTAAGCTCGATTAACTAATATTTATGTTTAGTAAAAAGACATATATTCAATAATTTATGTTTTATGCAACGTGCAAACATATCTCGTCTTTGTTTCCAGGAAACCACAAGAGAAGGAAGACAAGGAAATGACATTCTTAGAAGTGTTGGTACAAGAACGTAACTTAAAGAGGCGTAGAGCTAAACATAAAGGTGTTCATACAAATAAAAAGTCTCACGTCGAAATACTCAGAGAAGTGATAAATCAGCAAATGGAGATATACACAGAATATATTTCCGGACAAACTAATCCTCAAGATACAACGGACATGCAGAATATTAAAATGGATGACTCGAATTATGAAACGACACAAGATAGAACAGATTACTTGTATAAAGTGTTTCATGATTCACCGCAAAATCATGGTGATCCTAGTTCGAGCGAGAGAAACGGACACCGCTATAGCAGAAGAGATGATTCAAAAAGAGAGCGTTCGGAGAGAAAAGATCATCATCGATCAAGGGATCGAGACAGGCACGAAAAATATGCAGATGAATACAGTGAAACGTACAGGAAATACAGACACCATGAACATAAAGAGTCATCCCATTGGAAAGATCGAAAATCACATAAAAAGGATAAGCATCGGAGCAAAGATAGGCACAAAGACAAAGACAGCAAAAAGAAACATAAATCTCGAGATCGTGAGAGATCAGCCGAGAGACATTATACGAAACACAGTGATTATAAGCGACATGAGAAGAATAAAAAATATTGATCACACAAGGATCGCATACAATACATATGTTTTCTCCACACACAGACTCGTAAATCAAGTGCAAATAAAATATCAATGCTCTAGAATTTATTTAAAGAGTTAATGCATGTGCCTATATTAACTATTTGTGCTAATAATCATAATTCGAAAGCAAATCTATAGTATGAAATAGAAAAAGAAATAAAAAATTTCATATAGTCACATTCCCCTTTTAACTTCAATATAAATATTATTATTATGATTTGAATTATTACGTGAAATAAAAACTAAGGATATCTAGTTATATAAAAATTATTCAGTACAAAAATATATGGCATTTTCTATTTCTTATATAATCGGAGTTCTTATGTGTTATTTTCCAAATATATTTTTCCGTTTAATTTATCATGAACTTTAGCCAAAATATATAGTAAGAGGGCGTTAGTGGACGGCATTTTTCGAGCCACACAAGATCCGTAAGACTAGAGCCTTTGCTGGTATCTCACCCATGTTGGTACTATGAGATGAAGTGAGAAGCATAGCATCAGTCTTGCTTTCGCACCTTCGTTGATTTTTGGACCGTTTAATTTTATACCTATATTCAGCGCGTATTATTTTCATGCGCGTTGAGCGAGTTTGTTCCGTCGCATGCGCATACTGTGCCTGTGCAAGAAGCGCACCTTTTTAATCCCAGTCTCAACGTATTTGTTTGCTAAGAGTTTCAACATGAAAAAATACGAAATCTTGAGGCAGATCGGGGAAGGATCCTTCGGGCAGGTGTATGAAGCTAAGAAGCGATCGGACGGTGAAATCGTGGCCTTTAAAGTGATACGAAAGGTATGTGTGGTGTGTGCTCCGTGCGAATGAGAAAAAAAATGAGGTTTATAAATAACTCTCCCATTTCGCTCGTGACTAATGTATTAATATACGTTACCCCTGCAGCGAGGCAGGTCATTTAAAGAGCTGAAGAGTCTGCGCCAGGAGTGTGAGATTCAACGTCACTTGCATCATCCAAATATCGTGCAGATGATAGACTCCTTTGAGACAGACAATGAGGTATCTCGAATTGTGTAGCTATGATTACAAATGAAGCATATGTGTCTAGATGTTTTGTAGAATGTCTGATTTAGATCGTGGTTATAACAGAATATGCAGATAAGGAGCTCTATGAGATACTGGACAAAGAAGGCAGGCTCTCCGAAGAAAGAGCGCAAGTAATAGCCGGTGACCTGGTATCGGCTCTTTACTACTTACATTCGAACCGTGTACTGCACAGGTTTGTATCTATACACGAATACATACATACAGAACTGACGTGTAATACGTATGAATAATAATGTTATGATATTACTAGGGATCTCAAGCCGCAAAATGTTCTGTTGGAAGCAAATGGTGTGGCCAAGTTGTGTGATTTTGGATTTGCTCGTAGTATGAGCACTGGTACTCACGTACTTACATCGATCAAGGGAACACCATTGTACATGGCACCAGAACTCATAGAGGAATGTCCGTATGACCACAATGCTGATTTATGGTAAGAAGACATGATCCTACTTCATATAGCTTGTGTATATCTTGTTCGCACTTCAACTTACGTGGAAGTTTTTATTGCTTCTAGGTCGTTGGGTTGTATAATTTATGAACTGGTAGTAGGTTCTCCCCCGTTCCAGACGACTTCGATACTACATTTAGTCAAATTAATCAGATTCGAAGCGATAAAGTGGCCCGATTACATCTCATCAAATTGCAAGAGCTTCTTACAAGTAGGTATATTTAAAAGTAGATTTGATCGAGTATTCGTGTAGATATGATTCATTATGAATTCCAACCGGATCACTTCGCAGGGATTACTTCAGAAAGATCCCACTCAGCGATTAACCTGGCCCGCCCTTCTCGACCACCCATTCGTCAAAGATCGGATTCTGATAGTGGGTGGTGCCGTATCTACTCCGTTTACAACTCCGTTATCCGCAAGTCAGGCGAGAGCGAAGCAGCAACAGTTGCAAAGTCTGGCAATGCGTTCTGCAAATCAATCCAAGTATGACCACCAATAATATGAATTGTTCGTCTAGAATTACACGTAGACGAAACGTCATTCTTGAACCGGATTTCTTCCACGACCTTACAGATTTGTGGAGAGAGCAGTTCAAAAAATGCAGGAGCAAGAAGGGAAGTATCGTCAACGAACGTGCCTGTCGCAACCAGGTTACTCAGTTTCTCCAGCTTACTGTCAGTACGGGATCGACCATTGTCAAGCCTTACGTCGTAGTGAACCAAGTGGCACTGACTCCAGCGCCAGCGTGGATGTACTGTTAGGAAATCTCAGCCTGAGGGCATCTCTGAGAAGCGATCTTCTAGCTGCTGATCATGCTGTATGTCAGAATGACTGTCCGCATAGCGCGAACGTACAGGAAAATTTCCCAACGGAGGCTTACTCCAAGCCTGTTCAGAAGCAAACGACCGACAATTATTCAGGACGGCAAGCTGATATGGAAATGCATCATGCTAATGCCCAGGGTGATGGAATTAACGTGGGCCAACGTGCAGAAAAATCCTCACAGGTGGATCAGGTGCAGGGAGATGGCGATTGCAAGCAAAGCTGTTTGAGTATTGACTACGAACAGGAGTTCGGTGAGAAGAATTCGAGCAAAAAGCACGTCAGACTGCCTGACTGGGACCCGAAAGCGGTGGAGAGACCGATTGAGAACGAAGAATGGATTGCGTTTCTGCAAAACTCGATGGAGGAGATCATGGAAGGCGAGGTTGACTCGATGTTGCAACAGAACTGCGTTTCCGTGTTCGTTTCTCCCCTGAGAAATCCGGCAGCCAGTTCTCGAGTCGTCGAATACGTGGCTTGTTTATTGTCGTTGCCGTTCACCGTGTCGGTCAACAAGGAGAATCTCGAGAAGATCAAGCAGGTTTACTTGGACGTGAGAGTAGTGCCGAATCTCGTTTACGCGATAAAACTGCTTATGTCGGAGCGTTCTGAGAATGAATCAAACACGGAAACGAGACCGGCATCTTCATTGTCCGCGGATGAGCTCCAAGCGCTCGAATATTCGATGCTGGTCCTTTGTAGATTGGTTCACGAGAGGGACCAATTTCTCATGCAGTTTTGCGACGCCATTTACATCGTGAATGGAATGCCACTTCTGCAGCAACTGCTGACCTTGGAAAAGAGGAAAGCAAGAGTCGTTGCGGATCTCGTTGCGATTCTGAACAACATACTACGGTCTCAACCTGAGTATGCCGAGCTGGTGGAAGCAGTTGTGCTGCGTACAAAAACTCCAGGTGAGTGGGCGAAGAATCACTTTGTGCAATCTCCTGAAATTGATACGAGTTACACATGTGAGAACTCGCATTTTTGTTCGAGGAGTTTCGGTGGAACAGTTCAGGAAGCTCCTCAGTCATCCACGAGCTAACTTGAGAATGAGAACATGTACGATGATCAGACTGTTAGGCAGATTTTGCTGCAGAGCATTGCAGCAGGTGTGGGACAGCTCGTTGAAAGATCACATTGAGAGTTTAATCGAGGACGAGGATGAATCCGTACGAAGCGTGAGTAAATTACTGATGTGAAGCAATGAATACTCTCATTGCTTATCACACGTGCACTTATAACTATCATACGCTTACATATTTAATGAATGGACACGCCTTCGATTTATTTCGCATATGATTTGCTTAGAGCGATAAAATAATGAAGATTTGAAGAGCAAACGTAACATTTTTGCCCATCAAAAAGGAAATAATCTCTCTTGCACTAATGGACTAGACAACGTGCAGATCTTTTCGTCAACCGATATTTTTTTTTTTTCTCGAATTTCGTAATTATTATAAACATCGAAAGTGTCCATTTTATCTTGAACGTTCGTGGATTGCAATCACATAATGCAATCACTTACCAAACTTCAATCATGTCGTCGATTCAAACATCCATAATTGCACTGTTAGACTTTCCGAACTTCACTTTGCAAAGGAAATTTTTTAATTGGCAGAAGAAAGTATCATTGTTATTAATACATTATGGAGCGTTGCTCTTTCTTTAAAAATGTTCTCAGGATCCGGAAACTTGAAAATAGATCGAAAATTTTAAATGCGTATATCAGGTGTCTTATAAACTTTAACACTCTTACGCAGATACATTTTTATTCATAAACAATATTTTTCAGGCCGCCAAGGACGCTGTAATGGAATTGAAACAACTGACGTATTATTACAATTAGGAACAATCCTGCCAGTTGATATTATCTCACAGGATGAAACGAGGAAAATACTTTTTAGGGACCAAACTCGACTCTATTGTCGCTTAAATAAGCCTTATTCTGCCTTGGCATGATGGGACTAAACGCTTTATTTTTAGACAGACTGACAAACTTCGAAATACTGTGATATTTTTATAAATCGCGCTCTAAATAATAAACAAATGCATTTATATGGTCGTAAACGCGCGGTGATCGATTACGCTTGTACAATATCAACGATATTTTAATACTGGATCGCATACGTATTAAAAAAATTTCACGTATAATTTGGTCATTCCCGTGGTGAATTCAATCGAACAGCCATCCCAAGGAAATTTCTTCGGAAGATTCGCTGCTGCCGATCACTTCCGGCTCACGATCGCCACATTGTTCTTTATACATCGCCTGCACCTTGGCTACGTCCTTCTCGCTGAGGCCGTCTCGCTGGCCAAGTTTTACCTTCTCCTTCTACGAAATCGCGTAAACATTTAGAGCAAACTGAAATCGATAGAAATATCGCGCGGTACCGGTCGTTACCTTCGGCGTAATAGTAGGTTCTCCATTCCTGGAGAACGCATGGGAACTGTAGTGCATGACGCTCTTGTAATCGTAACCGATGCCATAGTCAGTGACGGTGCGGTTATCATACTTGTTGAAGTTATGTTCCTTACCTGGAAAAGTTTAATATGAAACTCGATCGTGTGTTGCGAGGTTCGGAAATATCTGGTGAGACATGTAATTGCGAATTATGCAAAATATGGTATGTCGCTCTGATTGCCGACAACTTTGAACGGAAGATCCCGACTGAATATAACGAAGAACGACAATATCGGAGTTATTCGCCGCGTGATTCGCATACCGAGTTTAATGTTCTCCCAGTGTATGGTGACCCACTCGTCTCGGTCCGCGGCGCTCTGTTGATGGTAAAAGCCTAAGGCGTGCATGATCTCGTGCACGACCACGCCGTGATGAACGCATCCCGGATTCTGCAGATTCAACACCTGTCCACGGCTGTGACGACCCACCAGGGACCAGCATCCCGAATTTTTCGCCTGTATCTTCACGTAATCCTCGTCGGTATCCTTGTAAGGGCGAAAACGCAAACAGGTTTTCTCGTGGTACTCCCCCATGGCTTCCTCGATCAGTTTGACTTGATCCTTGTCTGCGTATCAGTAATGTGATCAAACTGAACGTTCGGAGGGGAAAAAACAAGTCTGACTCAACGGATCGCTAACGGCCGATCTCAACGATGTCGCAGCGTGTGATGGCGCGTAAAAGAAGATTAAAGGATTACCGAAATCGTCCTCCTTTATGAAATAGGGCACGATACCACCGGGCCATCGCGCAGTAGCATCTAGGATGCCGTTTTTCCACGACTGACTGTCCGGATGGATCATAATGTCACCCTCGTGCAAACCGCTGAGTTCCCAAACGTTCTCCGCTTCCTTCGAATTCCAGGAGTTTACGCGATTAGCTACAAAGATGACAACATTCCCGGCGAATAAGATTCGTTCTCTTGCGAAACTTTCGGCGAGCAAAGTATGGTTGAAAAATCGATTACCGATTTCCCGATGATTGTGGCCATCTTCGAAGACCCCATCGAAGCGCGGATTAGGCGGCACGGAGCGACCGTGGGATTCACGATGGCTCTGAACCGGCGAGCCCGAACTGACGTCGATCGCTATGAGCAATAAAATTATCCGCGTCGCGGCCATTGTTTCTTTGTCCTGAACTAGAGCACCGCTTAGTCTGGCTAGGTGTCCCGTTCCTTTCTTTATATATACGTGTAACCCTTATCCGCGTTAGTACATTCACTAGCCGGACTTTTGGCCACCAGATATGCAAATACGATGTTTATTATCTCGTGAGTAAATTCGTGAGATAGATACCGAGCATACTCGGCCTTTCGAAGCGTGTAACATCCTGTGCATCGGTTTTCTTTCAACGACGACCTCCGTAACGGTAAATTAATATCGCCCGCAGGATCCATGAATTAATTAGCGACATCAATTATCACCGTCATATCTTAACAACGGTGTCGTTTTCGAAAACTATTTAGGCCGAGAATACCACAACTACAATCGCGAACACAGCCTGAATACGAATCGCTCGGCTTATCTCCCCGCCGAGACTGTCGCGACCCAATAGTGCCAGAAAATGGGCAAGCCGCGATAGAATTATTATCGCGCGCGTGATTACAAGATGTATTTACATAGCGGGAAGTACGTGCGTGCACGAGAAAAATACGAATTAAGTCTCTCGCTTCGCTATCAGAGATCGCTATCAGAGATTCGTGGAAAATTGCAGACGCTTCTTCCTGTAGAGATGTATTTTTTCAGCGTTATATTATATGGACAAATCTATTAATTTACATTTTTATTAGGTACATGTGTAGAGTCACTCTTCGAGATTTCTCGTCTTACGCTAAAAGGAGGATTCGATGGCAAGTACAAAAATTTCTCTATATTATATATACAGTACTTTAGTTTCGTATATTGTATATACACAGTATTCTATACTATATATACAATACTGTACATATAGTACACGAAATGATGCAATACAGTATAGGAGACGAAATTATTTGATTGCAGTAACCAAACATTTGGTCGGCTTATATTGATCAAATTTTGATCATATCAAATCCTTCTTTCAGTGTATAAATTTTCGGACGTTGTGCCTATTATCTCCTCCTCATCACTCACGCCAACACATAAATACGAGAAACCTCAGATTGGAAGAAGGGCCCAATAGAGATGCGGGGGATGGAGAGCTCTCTGTTAATTAATTGCAGATAAAAGCGAATAAAACAGAGAAAAGAATTCCCGATAATTTTTCTCCTCCCTATCGCGACGCGATTATTTATCGCCGTTCCGAAAATGAGCAGCAGCGCACGGGTGAACCCGACAAAGGAGCGCCAAGAAGAAGGCGCCTGATCGGATCTCCGGCATCCCGACGCCTCGAGGCGACGGCGATCCACGGATGTGGGTCAAAATGATTCGGTAGCCGGCCGCGTAATTCAGTACATCGGTATATTATCTTCGAATCGTTTCGTGCCTTTCCCTCCGGACCTCTCCGTCTCCGCCGCACGTCCGGGGCCCATCTCCTCCGCCTCGATCTTCACCCGGCCCGGGCACGTTCGAGGCGAGAAAAAAAGGCGTGCAATTATAATCGCGCGAAATTAACGGTAGCGAGCTCACGCGCTCACCGCGCGTTAATCGCCGACGAGCGATAAAATAAATAAATTCCGTAAAATCAATGACGTTTTTCTATTAAACTGGGATAAGCAGTCGCGCGTATAAATCTCCGTAGGATCGGATAAAAGGAAGTCCATTATTGAATTATACGCCGATTATACATTACAGGCGCATTGTGTATATTTCTGTTTCATATTTACTAATTGCACAATACTCGGAATACACCTTTGGTATCTATGTAGGTGAAGTACAATGTGTGCACGTCGTCTCCTGCGTCTTATCGTCCATCTTAGAAACCTTGTTATGTAGAGTAATCCGAGAGGTGGGTCTTTATTACCCGCCGGCAAGTCACGTGGAACGCACGTCGATTTTATTTAGTTTCTGATCTAACGATAAACAATGGTACTGGGATTGCTGGAGACTTCTTATAAAAATAGTAGAACATTCACAATGGTATCTCTCACACAGGTGGCTCCAAATGTATGTCCGTAGTTCAGGTTTCTTTTCCTTCCGCGTGTCCCTTGGGCCCGTCACGGGGCGAAATTGTTCTCGCACAGCGTCACGCGATTTGCGAGGGTCGACCGGCTCGAACCGGTCTAGACGGTTCGTTAGATAAAAGCTTCGCTTTAACATGCAGACGTACAATCACGCATACAGCAGAGTCGCACCCGAAAATCTCGAAGGCAGGGAATCGAAGACAAGGCCAACGACCGAGGCGTTCCAGATTCGGGTAGGAGCTCCTCGTAGCCTAAATTCTAACCGGACTTCTTGGAACCGCAAGCGAACAAGAATGACTCTTTCACGTTCGCTACGGGGGGATATTTTATGAGCGTCTAATGACGAAAACTCCGTGTTTCTTGGTTTTTGGTTTTCTTTCTCCTTTTCTATTTCTTTCCACGCCCCGCTCGCTCTTGTCGCGGTCTTACCGCGCGTTCGTTTCTCGCGTCTCTCTTCCTCTCTCTCCTTTCTACCTGTGTGTACCGAGCACGTTCCGCTGAGGAATTATTTTGCAAGACACCTCCCGTGGATACCAAGTCACATCCTCCGACTGGTTCGTACGCGCGGATCGAGTCGCCAATTTTCGCTGGTGATAAAATTTCAGGACCCGTCGCCGGTCGACGGTCTAACGGTTATTAAGATGCAGAGAGAAGGATCCTTTCCAATTTTTTATCTTCGTAAAACACGCGAGACTGCGGACCAGTTGCGGGGCAGTTCGTTCTTCGAATGTCAAGAGAGAAAGAAAGAGAGAGAGAGAGAGAGAGAGAGAAACGAGCGAACCAGTATAATCTCTCACGAAAGCCGAAAGAGCAAAGATCGAGACGTTCGCGGCGCAGGTGCAAACGAACGTATCGCCCCCGGGATACCGCGTGGAACGTCATCGGGCCGGACTATCGCCGACCGGCTAACCGGAGTCATTGTGCGGGGCGAATTCAGCGTGGCGTTGCGGCACGTGACTTGTCTAACGAGCGATTAGGCCAGGCGAGTGCCGTGGCGCAAGGAACGTGAGAGATTTCTAACGACCGCCGGTCGCATTAGCAGTTCCTTGCTCCCGGCGCACGAGCAGAACCAGGCGATAGTTATTAACGATCGTTCCCTCGCGTGAAATCTCTCGCGAATGCACGTGCTACTCCACGTGGCGGGTCAACGATCCACGGTCTCTTTCCCTCTGCGAGAGCATTCGGAATGCTCTTACCTCGCTGTTTCTACCGCTCGCAGAAGCGAATGCGACACTAAGCGCGACCTCGGGGGGATGCTGGCGACGAGCCTGCCCGAATCAGCCGTTCCTGCTGAGAAAGACACGCGGTCGGGCTCTGTGATCAATCGTGGATAATCGATCAGTGCAAATTGCAGCGCAGTGACACGCCCGAATACGGGGATTGTTCCGCGCCGCGCCGCGTATCCCCATAAAGGTATTTTTGTATTCGACTTCTTTTGCCGTGTTGTCGTCCGCTCATTGAAATCGCTCAGCATCATGTACGTAACCGGTCTTCACATCGTGGGGAAGTCTTCCCGTGAAGTTTCACTTGCACAACGTTCATTTAGTTCGTCTTTTTCTTCTGTTTTTCTTTTTTTCTCTTCGCGAAAGTCTCGACCTGCTCGAATTATGCCGGCTTAACAACGTAAACACGAGTTTCATCTTTGCCGGGCGTGTAAAGGCGATCCTTTCGCGCAGGTTTTCAAGATATTTTGGGTCCCGCGCGAAAGACCGATAAAAATAGTAGATAAGTATGATAGTATGATAAAAAGGAGGAGAAGAAATAGGCAAATGTAAGTTGACGAATGAAACAAGAGAAAATGTTAAGATGCATATCTCAGCGTAGTAAATAAAATTAAAATCCTCGGCTGGAAAGTACTAAAATATTTTTTGCAGCGTGTAGATACATTGCAGCGTGTTCGATACTTTCAAATCCGACTGAAAAAAAACGAGATTAACGCGCTTGTTATCCTTCAATTGTCATTGCCCCTGCTTCACTGTCGCCGAGAGTCGATTTCGAAAGGAGCTTACAAGTGTGAAAGACCTGACAAGGAAACGTGTAGAAGTGTCACCCGCCGATCTTGATGGGGCTCTGGATATTATTATTAAACTTTATTTACGGGAAATTTTTCCCTTTAATGCAATGCTATACGTAATGCTTATAAATAAAGAGCTACATGAAAGAAATAAAAAGATATGTATAAAAGTAACAGAAACAGAGTAGCATAGTATAGAAAAAAAAAAAAGAGAAGAAGAGTAAATCCTTCACCGTTTTAATTACAAAAGCGAAAGCAAAGTACATGACATATAAAAGAAAATAGAAAAATACATCACGAGGATCTCAGATTTAGTTAATTAATGATAGCATTTTTAAAAGATGGCAATGACATATGATAAAGATCGATATCATTGTTTAAATTATTAGCAAATAAGGAGAGACGATTTAGTGTATTCCACCAACCATACAATGCGCGATGTTGTCCAATATGAGACGATGGAAAATTTCTAAGTAGTCTGCCAGGAATGTTAAGTTTAATTCAGTCTAAAATATCAAGACAATTAACTGGACTTTTCAATATTTTAAATAAAAACAGTAAGTCCGTAATAGTTCTCTTATAAATACTAAAGATATACTATATTAAATATACTATAATACATAATATACTATACAAAAGATGCAAAAAAAATAATTAAATGTAATTAAACGCGCGTATTCAATTCTATCGAAGGATTACCCCCCGTCTCGATTTCTAAACATGCGAGAAAACGCGTGTTATAAAAGATACGTGTCTCTTATTTTTAGCCGCTCCACGGTGTATCGAAAACTCGTCAAGACCGGCGCGGGACACTTCCATATGTTTCCTCGTGAGATGCAGCGCGCGAGGTGCGAAGGCGCGATGGAGATATTTTTAGCGGCGCAACAGTTAACCTCTTTATCCTGCTTTACGATCCTCGGCGCGCGCGTTACTTCTGCAACGCGATTTCCTTTCTTCCTTTCGGGATCGCCAAATAAAATCGACCGATGGCTCCGAACGAGGTGCCTTGTCGATCACACTCGCCTTGTCGACATACCTGCCTACTCGACACGCTTCCACCAAACGACGCGCTACTTGCAGCGAGGCAAATTTATCGAATCGAAAACGTCTACGGGTGCTTTCCACTGAGAGAGTAACACTTCCAGTTTTTTTTTTTTACAGTTGAAATATAAATTACGAACGTATAGCGACACTGAAATATCCCTTTATACTGTATGTTTCTCCAGCGAAATAAAATGAAGAATCTGGCGAAACGTCAACCTCAAATTATAAATAACTTAACAAATGTCCTTTACATTTTTATGTAAAATTTCAACAGTTGTCGGCAGAGAGAGAGAGAGAGAGACCAACGTCTCGTTGCGCCATTGTGACGATTTGCGAGCGCACTCGATACCAGCATTCTTCGTGATTCGATATCGCGCGTACGTGAATACGAACAAATACACATCTGCAGCGCGAAACTAATATAACAGCGGCGCACGAATTTCGATACGTGTCGACGTGAATAATTTAACCGCCTACTTTCACGGTACGTTGCCCCCCTCCCCCCCTCCTGCCCGGCGTTCGCGCGAATGATGCCAGCGCCTATAATTCCGCGTGTCTCCTATAATCATTGTTCGACGATTTTGCCAAGTGGCACCGTCATTGATCTTCCTTGTGGTCCCAGGCACGGATGAAAGCCGAAATCGTAAAGGATGTTTCCGCGCCGCGTATCTCCGGCAAGCTCTCTCGGTTCTGGATGCCCCGTGAACCACTGACCCACTGGGACCACTCCGGACCATCGAGACCCCCCAACAATATATTTCGGTAGTGAGTAAACTCGGCGAACAGCGCGGTGGACATCCTCGGTTCATCGACCCTGATCTCGTCATCCTTCTTTTTTCTCTTTCTCTTCTTCTCCGTCCCTCTGCCGTTCTCCCTCTCCTTTTCGCCCTCGTTCGGTCTTCGCCTCCCTCTCTCACTCTCTCTCTCCCTCTCTCTCTCTCTCTCCTTCCCTCTCCCTCTTTCTCTCTCTTTCTGTCTGTCTTTCTGCTTTTCTTTCGCCCCCCTGCTGTGCCCTCTCTATCCCTCCTCTCGTCGTCGCCAATGGCGCCCGTGGCTTTCGATGCGATCATATCCGCTATCGCAATGGACCACCGTATTCACCGTTTCGTTACGTGCACTCGCTCCACCGTCGGCGAAGAACGCGAGGCGAATCGGCTAAGTCGATCCGCGCGAGCCCAGCTTATCGCCGATCCTATCGGGTAATGATCGAATTATAGTACTCGGCGCGAGGATCGCGCTGGATACCGCGATTCATATCCATATCCCACATTCAGCGTTAATTGTGGGATATGAATATAGGCTCATACCGACTTTCACGGAGAAGCGCTCAAATGCACGTTGCGTGAACCAGTTGCAGAGGGGAGAAGTAAGTATCGGGGTTGAAACACTGCGAAACAGCCGTACCGAGGATCAGCGGTTTTCCGTTCCAATTTATGTGTAACTTATGAAAAAGAAGTACACTGGATCGCATTTATATACAGGGTGAGTCTGAAGTAGGTACGCTGAGAAACTGGTTTATTTAACTTCTTGACTTAAACTAAATTCTTGTTTGGATATGGGTAAACAAATGTTTCGGTTCCCTCAGACGAAAATAAAGAAAGATTTGGCTCAGAGAACCGAACTTTATGACCGAGACATTTGTTTGCCCATATTCAGACAAGAATTTCGTTTAATTCAACTAAGTGGGTTTCTCAGTGTAGCCAAAATTTACTTGACGGTCGGAATGCAGTTTGTCACACCGCCGGATCAATCGACTTCCCCTTTTGGTCATCGCGACCCGAGCAGAGCACTCGCTTCCGGCGCCCCGGCAAGGGCGGTCTAACAACAGATAAGATATTTCACATTAGCGCGACGAAGGAGGCAGACGTTAGTGAGTGCGAACACGTGACCAATGGGCCGTTATCTAGCGGGCCTCATGAGGTCCTCTATTTTGTAGCACAGTCTGAGATCACTCTGGTCCTCCGATATTAAATTTTTCTCCCTCTTTCTCTCTCTTTCTCGGCCCCTTCTCTTCCTTCCCTTCTTATTCTCTCTCTCTCTCTCTCTCCCTCTCTCGTCACTCTTCTCAGCGCTTCATCCTCTCTCGCTTGTTCGCGCAACGAACTTTGCGTTCTCGAGTCGGTCATACACCTGTGAGAGTGAAAGTGTCCTCCGTCCCTGCCCCCGGTTTCTTCCCCACATTCGCCACGCCGCCACCTTCGGCGGCCACTACCTTCCGCGACACTCCACCGACGCACGCTGCTCATCCTCCACCACGCACGAGCGCCGAGTTCTTCGACCGACGACGACGCGTCCCGTCGCGTCGGAACCTCCGCGAGACGCTTTCTTTCCGCGGATTTCTTCTTTTTGCACGGCGCGAAACGACCTCGTCCGCGATGAGGGACTGACGTAAATACCAAGGAGATACTTTCGGCCGCGAAGATGCGACAGCATACATTAATTGAATCCGCTGATCGCTATGCTGTTTAATCAGATATGCAATTACTGCGTTGTGTGTCGCTTATTTCCTTTTGATGATTTTAGGAACGTAGAGGCCAGTTTATCGCAGAATAAGATGCGATAACAGTGGGAGAAATATTTCAGGTATTGAGAACCTCTGTCTGACGACAGATCAAACGGCCACGAGGCAATGGATGATCCTTCAACGGGCCACTCATTATCATAAACGCGTATTAGAAATTTCGTTAATAGACAATATCGCGAGACCCGCATGCCGATGAGTCGGGAAAGCTTCGACTTTCGAGTACGTCGACCCCTGACCCGAAGTAATTGGCCCAACGTCTCGCTCATCCTTTCTACTGAGATTCGAATCACTTTTTTTCTTTACGAATTCATGTGTAAAACCTCAACGTCTTCTCTCAACGTTTCCGAACGTCTCCAACGTTCGGCTGGACTTTCTTGCGACTAAGAAGCAAATATTGACTGTGGAGAGCCCAGCACTTATACATCTCAAATCGCAAGTCAATATCGCAATTCACAATTCATTTACGTAATACGCACTTTATTACACGTTTGTCCATGTTACGTATTATGTTTTTAACTTTTTATGCACGTACAATTGACGTTGCATAAATTAAAACAGCAATCTGCGCGAAACTGCCTGTACGATGCGTATGAAAAATGCAATACACAATGAGATTAAATTTTTCACACTTTCCTTTTCTCTTAACATTCCAAACCAAGTAAAATTTACTCCTTTTTTCTATTACTACACCGTCCTTTGTCGTCTATCTCTCGCTACGTAAAGCGACGTCCAATTTGCAACTTGAGCATCGCTGCTCTCGACGATCCGGTATTCTTTCACGGTCGATTTCACGCGTTCGTCGCACCTCTCGATTCGAGATTCAAGATTCCACATGCCACAATGGAGGGACTTTCTTTCCGTGGTCAGCATTCACAGTGTAATGCACAAAAATGCCTTTGAATCATTGAATCGCGCCATACGTCCGGCGATCAGATTCGATTTCCGTCGAATTACGTCCGTAATTTGGAAACTCTCTTCGCGTATCAGACGCGAGCGACTTTATGTTTTTCGCAAAAGCAATATTCCATGATCACCGAGCTCGGATTGTATTTTCCAAAAACCGACGTATAAAGCCACCGAATCGTTCGGTATTTTAACAAAGCCCCAAGAGGCATCCGAGTAAAACTATACCTAGCCAGTCCGAATGAAAAACTAGTACACGGAAAAAAAATTAGTCTTAAATCAAGAACAGATATTCTCATATACAAGCAGTTTCATATATAAGCGGTTTTGTGATCCAGCCGTTGTCTAGTCGTTACGTATCAAATATGATAGAGTAAGTGACACTGTCTATTAATATAATCTAACTGCTATATGCCCGTTGCTATAGCATTTTAAAACGAGATAGCAAGTTGAGGGTGTACGTTATTCCATAAAAATCTTTCGAAAGCAGAGATGAGCGTTATATTACTCGCTGACAACCAGTTATAACTTTCCATCTCACTGTAGCTTCTTTTCTTTAACTGTCAGTTAATTTATTTATTGGGCACCATCTAAGCTTTATCTAACTACTAGGAGAAGTGATCGTTAGATTACCGGCTACACGGGAAAAGGTTGCTGTTGAATCAAGAAAATTTCCAGCAGCACGCGTAATCGTAGTAAATCTTCTTGACTCAATTGAGCGATATCGTTGAAACTAGTATTTTAATTATCAAAACAATATGTAAGATAGTAGTTTTAATGACACCATTGAATCGGACTTCATTCCATTTGCGCTACCACTTGGAAATTTCGTTAATTCGATAGCATTGTTCGCTTTCGTGCAATAGCGACGTCAGATTTATTATCTCGTGGCTAGGTGCTCACGAGGTTCAATTTCTACCAGGGTAGGCTCAGAACGTTAACGGTCAGGAGGACGAGCAAATGGTGCAGCTGCGACGCCCAGTAGCGACGGGAGGGAGGGGGGCGTCTCAGTGCGACGGTGGTTTTGTGGGTGTCGTAACACAGTTTTATAATTCCGTCGCGCTGCCCGGTCTATCGCGGGGTCAGGTCGACGACCTCATCCCGCCGTGTGTTCCAGCACACAAACGGGGTACAAACGCGATCGCAACCGCGTCCGGTCGGTCGGAGCGCGTACGTACGACCGATCGCGTCTTTCTCTACTCGATTCGACTCTCTCGATCGCGAGGCGAGAGCGTGAGCGCAATAACGAGTTAGGCCCCGCCGGCGTGGGCTATGCCCTCCGTAGTAAAACGGACAAATCGCCGCATTGGTGGGGTAGGCCCTGGTCCCGCTCTCTAAAAGCGACCGGTTGAAAAAACGGTCACAGACGGAGGTAAAGAAGGCGCGAGAAAGATAGAGGAGGGAAAAGGGAATGAGAAAAAGGAACTTCGGCGACTCGTATCTCTTTCCTCTTCTTCTTCTTCTTCCTCTTCCTTCGCCGGTTTCTCGTCTATTCGCGACGGTCCTCCGGGACGTGGCTCCCTGTGACGTCGAGCCGCTCGCGCAGTTGGGCTCCGCTACGATCGCGCGGACAGCCACCCGATCCTCCCGAGCTGGCTCGTTAGGCTTCTACTAATTATGCAGCACGGCGCGTAATTGCGCCGAGGATAGCATGGTCGTACGAGTTCCTCGCGTCGCGGCGCGACGCGGCGAAATCGGCGGGGCTAGTCTGAATTTATAATGTCGTAATTTCGTTCGCTTAATGACAGATCTCGGGATGAGATCGCTGGCGCGGGACGGCCTCGAGGGAAGGCGTTGACATAGAAACTTGGCCGTTTTCATTTCCGTCGCGAGGAAAGTGCGTAGCCTCGCGTGGATCGTTCCTCACCGGCCGCGCGACAATCGTCCCGATTATTGCTCGAGCGCGACCGCCGCGCGCGCGCCGTTGCGAGTGTGTATGTGTGTGTGCGCAACGCTCGCCGATTTTTTTCACCCATTTCGAGGCGGTATCGCGCACCAGCGGCTCTTATATTTGCGATCTCACTTACGACGACGTCGTATCGCGGCCCGTGCATCGGGAGGCGCTTGTTTTGCACGCGTGTTGCACGCGACACGCATTTTCAGCCCGCAACATATTGACTCGTCATTGAGAGGCGCAATCGGCTTCATCACACGTGACGCCGCTCGTAACCCAGTTAGTCCGCGTACTCCCGTGTACTCCAGCCGCGAATTACGCGCGAAACAACCATTAGCCACGAGCCAACGATGTCTTATCGCTTCTTTGCTCTCCGATCGCTGCTCACGCTCGATGCGCGCGAAATACCGCGGCGTGCTCTCTTCACGGGGAAAAAAAGAATCCCGCGGGTAAAAAATTCACTGTCCGTATTCCGTCACGGATATTTTATTGACTTAGCTCG
The DNA here is from genome assembly GCF_001313825.1 of Dinoponera quadriceps. Lineage (NCBI taxonomy): Eukaryota > Metazoa > Arthropoda > Insecta > Hymenoptera > Formicidae > Dinoponera > Dinoponera quadriceps. The sequence goes on from NW_014556445.1 coordinate 762,331, forward strand.
CTCCTTTTTGTACCTGTGCCACAGTTAAAAACTAGGTCTAGGTAATTAAATTTCATTTTTGTGTTATACGAAGCAGCTAATTCCCTTTTTCCTTCATGAATAGTATTATTATCTGATTTTACAGGTTAAATATGGTGACTGATGGAAGCGACGCGTCGCGCCGACGCGAGAAAAACGACCGCGCGTTTTCGCGGCTCAAATCAATCATCCGCGATCTCGCAACCGCACGGTCGCCGCCGGTACGGGCACTTACTCGATCCCGCGTATTTTGACGAAGTTCCGTGCACACAATACGGCAAATCGCCGATTCCTCGCGTGCACTTTACGAAACGCGCGACGCTCGCACACATTCGCGCGCGGCCGAGCGCGAGCAGGCCAGAAGCAGTAAACCCAGAAACGCCGGCCGGGGCCAGCGCGCCTGTCTTCTTTCATGGGGCAACGAACTCCGCTCTCGCACGGTTACCGTGAGTGTCACTTGCTACGGCACTGGCCGAACCATTCGGAGAAACCGATCGATCGAGGTCCGATCCGATTTTTTTTCCCACCGGAACGCACCGGGAGGACGCGCGTTTCTTTTTCGCGAGATCGCGCTGATCTGTAATGAGCGCCGCGTTCTTACGATCTGTCTCGTCTCTCGCAAGGCAAACCCGCATAGGTCACCGCTGAGGTCATCGCTCAGCGAAAGAGTTCTCACGGAGCTCTTGACTGAACTAATTCTCGCATTCGTGTCGATCTTTTCAGAAAAATCGCTGATTCCACCGCGCGACGCTCGTTTTCGAGGCGCTCGATGACTCGGCTTTTTTTTCTGAAATAAAAATCTAGCACAATCTATACACAGTCAGTCGCAAGAAGGTGCCACACTTTTTTTTTTTTTTTATAAATTTCGAAACTCATCCCGCGCTCAATAGGACAATTTTTTTTTGCTTCTTAGCACACTGAGAGAAAAATAATTAAAAATTTATCGTGGCGACGTAAGATTCACTTCGGTGAAATGAACTTTAAATCTCACGAGTGAATTCTCAAGTATTCTCTTCTCGATTTAATCCTCAGGAGACACATTTCCCTATTGGATGCGAGGTGCGTCGTGAAACTGATCCGAAGGAAAAAAGCGTTGCGATCCTATTTTGTGACTGGCCGTACGCTACGGTAAGATTAATTGAAAGAGAGCGCTTATTTATACGGCGAACATTCCGCGGCACTGCAGCAGTCAGGTTGTACTAGGCTTCTTGAGCGTATTGTATTTATGACGGAATTATTGAGTCCCTCTTCGACTAACGCGTGCGGCCTATTTCGCCGTTCGGCGGAACAACACGTGAGTCGATAACGATTGTTTTGTACGAGAAGGGAGGCCACATGCGGCAGAAACAAACTAGCCTGCACATTCCTCGCTGCAAGGAAGGATATATCACGCTCGTCGTATCCGTGACCGATAGGCAAGCTGCAGGTAAATAAGCGGCTCTAATGCCGCTGATAAGACACGATTCTGCAGTCGGGCCCTTCGCACGTTACGCGCGTGAACGTTCATCCTCCGGCGGGCGATGGGCCCGTATGAGCGACTCGAATCCACCTGTATCGCTCTCATCTCTCGACGGGAAACGTGTCGGAAATGAGTCCCTAAATTTCCAAGTTTGCCCTGGTCGTGGCGGTCGATATACTTTTACGTAATAAGTCGCCAGCTGGTTGCCTCTAATTATCACCGCTTTGGGGAATGTCCTCCCTCTTCGTCGCTCTCGCCGTATGCCAAATACCGGACGGTACAATGACGTGAGGCCGGGGCACGAGAGTCGTGAAAATAGCATATTAACGAAATTAGCATAAGAGGAGAAAGTCGCGGTCGTCGGCCGCACGGCCAGGTTCGCGCGAGCGCCGAATCTGCGAATTCCCATGCACACGACTCTCGCGAGATAGAGAGAGAGAGAGAGATATAAAAACGGCTGGCGTGCATAACTTCTGCGAAATCCTCCCGGCTAACGGATTCGCGACTGCCACTTTTCCCTCATTCACATTATTATTATTTTATTATTATCATTCGCGAAATAATTCACTCGATCGATTCACAATTAGCGCGCACTTTTGTGTCGCATGAAATTCAACGATGAATGTAATTCATTATTATCTCTGCACGGAGAAAAGGAATAGGTTGATGTAACGCGTACAGAAAAAACATGCGAGATTCGAGTAAATAATTACTCCGATATTTTCCAGCAAATTACTATATGGATTAAGTAAATTTTACCAGGATCAAATCAACATTTTACTCGGGTAATTTACCTGAGAAATGTTTCGCTTGAATCGAGTAAAATATTACTTAATTCGAACAAACACTTGCCAAAGTATATTAGAGTAATTATTTACTTGTATCTAGCATTCTCTTGCTTTTTTCCGCATGGCGATGAACGAAGCAAATGCATTTTGGGGTCGAAGAAAACCGAATTTCTGATTCTCACGAGTCAAATTCGTTTCTTACGAGCGGAATTCGGTGAAAGCCAGAAATTCTGTATCTTTCCGTCAGCGCGCGGTTTGGTTCGTTCATCGTCGCGTTAAATCAACCGATCTTTCTTCCCCGGGCGTTTATATCTCGTTATTACCCGAACGACCGCCACGCGTTACGGCATACCGCGAGGATTCGTGAACCGAGAGGTGGCGAACGCTACGACGTACGCGCGATCTCTTTGCGGAGAAACGATGATTTGCCCGTCAACGCCGGGGCAGCCGTCGCGCCTGAGCAGCGGGAGATGCACGGGCGCCGACGTGAAGCGCCGTCGCGGCAAAATATTTGCTCACTCAAATTAAGGCGAAGTTTGTCCACAAGGAGTCGTCGTCGACGCGAGCCACACGTTAAAGCGTAACGTCGCGATGGAGTGATGTGCAAAGACGCACTTGCATAAGTGCGGCGCGACGACGGCGGCGGAGGCGGCGTTTATTTTGCAGCGAGGTGTCCACCGTCGTGCAAACACTTTAAGTAGGCACAAATATCTAGCTGGCGAACAGGTGAGGTCGTTGAACCCGGGAGGGGAGCGTCAATCAGCTGGTCGTTCGGTGTCTACGTGTCCGCATACACATCGCGAAGATCGATGGTTTTCGACGACCCAATTTCCTGCCCGTCTCGCGCAGGGGTGGAGTGGATTCAGGGGGAGGGGGGAGTAGGAGGAAATGGAGGAAGGGGGGGGGGCGAACAGGGGGAAAGCTATCGCACTTTCAAATCACGCACTGGCGTTGCAGTCATCTACATGGACGGCGGCTCGCTAATTTGCCTTACGCTTCCCCGTGCGCGCCACCGGTACGGTTTCGTCACGAGCACATCGATGCCAATTACGCCGAGCGAATTACATATCGGCCGTCTCGTTATGACAGAAGGCTACGAGAACAAACGAAACCGCGCTTCTCTCAGAGATCGGGCCGCTGACCGGAGAAGATCGTCGCGACGGATCGAGTCGTTTAACGCATCTCTTCTGGGAAACGAATAAACAGAGGGGGGATCATCGGTGCGTGATTAAACCTGGACGATGGTATTCGCGAGAGGAAACTCGACAAATGGGTTCCGTTCTATGCGGACATTTTCTCAAATGTACTCCGGGCACAAGTAACCATCGCACACGGAGCGATTCAGAGAGAATCGCGACAGATCCGACGAGCGCGTTGGCAGTACTGTCTAGCCGAAGAGACGCTACAAGACAGAGGCATAGATCCGTCCGCAGTACACCGGCAGGGTAAATCGCGGATACTTTCTTGAATGGTGGCAACAGCCGTGCGAGATGGACGATAAGCGCGCAACTCGCGCCAAGCTCGAGCTAGTCCGCTAGTCGCAAACTAGTCACTGACTATCCGCGGCTGAATGACCGAGCCGGTCGCGCCAAGGAGGTGGTAGGGCTAGTATCGTTCCGCTTCGACAAAGGCGGGGGAGGTCGATCTGACCGATAGCACATGAAACTGGGTTATCAGAACGCAGCTCTCCTTGGACCGGTTACGCTCGATCTTCCTCCTCCTCCTTTTCCTCCTCGTCTTCCTCTTCTACCTTCGCTACCTTGCTTGATCGCCCACTCGTCTCGCAGGAAACGAACATTTCGCGTTTTCGCCCGCGATTAGGAGTGCCCAGTTCCTCATTCGGCTGTCAGTTAAATTAATCAAGAGCGTCGGGCTACAATGGCACAATCATAGCGCATGAATGTTAGCTTCATTACTTGACGTTACAGAGAAAAAAAAATACTTATTGTTTACGTCGTCTGCTCACCGATTGGATTGTTCGATTTCAAGCTCCGTATTAAAGACAATAATGTTTTTCCAACTGACGACCGACTGTTTCGTTAATCTAATTATTCCGCTGGAGTGCGACTACACGTTTCGCATTGTAATTCTAATGGATCGTTCAGTTACCTCGAAATCCGCCGAAGTTTGACAATCGCAGTCGTACGGCGATTTAATCTCGCTTCATGGTAACAGTCGGCTTCGAAGTACGTGCAGCTGACTGCATTCGTTGCCCTCTGGCTGCACCACCTCCTCCACCTTGCAAGGACACGAGACCCCCGTTCCAAAGAGACATTAAGGAGAGTTTTGGCGGGAGAAAGAGCAGGTCCTTGAACTCGACCGGTGTCGACATTCTTCCTCTACGACCGGAACGAATAGGAACATGTACAGAGATCTCGCCGCCTCGCTGCTTCGGATATATTTGGCAAGAAGCGCCACACTTTTATATTCCCGGAATGATGGCCCACCGCGCGTTTCCAAGAAGAACTATAATGCAGTCTCGAACTTATACGATCCTTGAGCTGTGGGGCACTCGGCCATTCGACTACACGCCGAGGAATGTATTTTCGAAGGACACCGGAGTGTTAACCGCGCGCGCGCGAATTTTCACTGGAGAATCCGCGAAAAGGAATTTCGTAACTTACCTGCGTCAATTCTAATGTTTCAAAATCTCACTTTTAATAATAATGAGGCCATATTATTATTATTATTATCATTATTATTATTATAGCAAATACGTGATAATAATTTTAAAAGACAAGATGAACAAAGTTACAGTTACAAAATTAAGGGTCAGATTACGAGAGAAATTTGGACGCACAAATTAGACGCGAAATAATACGCGCAAATTTCACTATCACGCCCTGTTTCATCGAGGAGTACGTGCGAATATGGAAAGTCGGCGAAACGATTCGCAATGATCGGCGTCGCGTCGGCCGATCGGCGCGACGGAACCGGAATCTTCGGTATGAAGTCCTCGCTGTCACGTAGCGAGCGATTCGCGATCTTTTTCGCGGCACGCAGCCGGCGTGTTACTATGCAACTCGGCGTTTCCTCATAATCCCGAAGGACCAACCAGCCGCGGGGGACCGACAGATTTCGAGAGGGGTTGTGCGTTGGTATAGGTGCGGCGGTGGTTGCGCACAGGTGAGCTTGGAAAGTTCGTCGATCCGTGTCGAGGAGAAACGGCGATCTCTCGCTACCGAAGGAAAAGGACCCCAACCTTGATAACTGGATCCAGCCAATGACCCCGGTCGTTCATTGCCCCGTAGGTCGATACCTACCTGGTGCAGGGTTTAGAGGGAACAGGTAGGTAGGTTGGTAGATATGTACGATCCTTGTACCCGCTGCCGGGATCCTTAGGAGCCTCGGGCACCTATCTCGGGCTGAGCCTCGTAAAAAAGATGCAGGATCTCTCCCCGAGATATAAATAGATGCCCCGGCGCACCGAGCGAAAGAAGGAACAATGACGAGGTAAATGAATCTCCTTCGCGAGCAACGCCTGCGCCCTGCCACTTTCCTCGCCGCTCGCGAAAAAGACGTCGGGATGAACGTCGTTGTCGCGTAAAAGGCTGTCGGCTGAGCGTGTCAATACGGTGTCTCATCGATACGGTTCACCTTTTAATAAAATCACACTTTATCGAGATCAATTTACGCCCGATCCCGCGGCCACCTTTGTCCCGCGTTCACGAACTGATCGAGCATGATCGATGGGACTCGTCTGGTATTCATAATCAGATCTTATGTTTAAGGCTGTCTTAAGTTCACCTTTGGATACTTTTCGCGGCCGCAGACTTAGCTCCCGAGTTAGCGTCATGTCGTGGATTTGTTTCCGACGTTTCATGAAACTTCTTCAGGGTGAGGGACTTGAGGGAACCGAAGTCGTCAGGTCGTCCTTCATTCTGAAGAAGTGAACTGATATATTCACGAAAAGCGACATCACAGCGAACTCTAAACGCCGTCTACTTTCGTACGCCGAGCGGCGCGTTAAAACGGAAGATCACGGCGGGCTTTAAGATCATTCGGTCATGGCGCGCGCGCGTATCCGATGCGAGAGAACACAAAGGAGAGAGCAAAAATGGGATGCATCCAATTTTGAGGTCGTCGAGGACAGCAGAGAGAGAGGGAGAGGGAGAGAACGAGAGGAGGGAACGGGGTAAAGAGGAGAAAGGAGAACAACGCGAAGGATCGCGCGCGAGTCGGGGGAGCGCGGCTTCGAGAGATCGACGCACCCCAGAGTTCATTATTCTCTCGGGCAGGCGTGCTCGACAAAAAGCCATCACCGGAGGCACCACCTCCTCCGCGCCGGTCGCTCGCCGCCTCACATCTCCGCCGGGCAGTCCTCGCGGAAAAATTCGTTTCATCGAACCCGGAGTAGTCGTCCTTAGGTCGAAAGAAAAATAATTTCATTACCCCGGGAGCTCGTACCGTCTCCTCCCAGGCACGGATTTAGCGCGGACGGACGGTCTCCTCTCTTCGCGCCGCGAGACAATCGTGTAACGCGCCTCGTCCGAGCTCTCTCGCTGTTTCCACTTTCAGACGCCACTTTCAGGCGCCCGACGAGAAACGGACGAAGGATACCGCGGAGATGTAAAGAGACACTTGTCGCACCTCTCGGTACGTAGATGGCGAACGAGGTCGGCGAAGTTCGCGCCTGCGGGTAGAGGCGCGTCTCGGTGCGTTTCGGTCACGTACGATCGATCACCGGCAGCAGCAGCAGCCCTGGGACCCCCGAGAGAACAGCGGGGTTGGTACCCTCGCATTCTGCATTCAGTGCATTCCCCCCGCGTTCAATGCACGCTGCAGACGATATCTAGATGGCTGCCCGATGTCTGCCGCCACCGCCGCCGCCGCCGCCGCCTCAGAGAGAAGAATCCGGCTTACGCTTATACGGTAGGTGGTGGTAGTTATGCGCCGGTGCTTCGGGGGAGTCGGGGGGCCGGTGGAGAACGAGAGAGGAGGTGGAGGCCGTAAATAACGGTCTATAGTTCTCGAGGGGGAGGGTTGTTCGGCCCCCTCGCTGAAAAGCTATCTTTGGCGCCTCGTGCGTGCGCTAACCCCTTCGCGTGCGCGCCTCCTCCTCGACGGGATCCTCTGCGGAATTCTCAGGAAGAGAGGTCCGATAGACGCTTTCCCCGGTGACTGAAAACACGACAACCCGTTTTGTACTCGTCACGCGTGGAAAGAGCAAGAAGGGGGCGAAAGATAGGGAGGAAGAAAAAGAGACAAGAATCTGCGCTCGCGTTCGGTATTCGGAGAATAGCTCAGGAAGCGTTTAACTATTATTGCTCTTGATTAGCGTATTCTCCTGGATCGAAAATTCTTTCAGGAATCTAAAACAGTACTCCAGTAGCAAACGATAATCACTAAGCGCTCACTGAGCTGCTCTCTCTAGCGAATGCAGCTTATGGCGAATTTCCGTTTGTTAGAGAATCCGATATATCATATTTGGGGCTAACATTCGCGAGAAATCTTTCGGAATAAATCCTCGGGTCACTCCGAAGTCCGTGTTTTCTTTTTTTTTTTTCAAGAAGCATCAGAACGCGTTTTGTCGCAAACGGCCCGAAGAATTTGGTCGGAATCATGAGTAAAGTGAATTCACTCCTTAAAGCGCGAACAACGTTCCGGCTCTCGTATTTGCGAAAACCTGATTGGACGCGTCCGAGGATGAAACCCTCGATTATTCAAAGTGGTTCATCGACTCGGCGGCGCGGCTTAACGATCTCTTAACGCGGCCAGCCATTATCTGGAGCACATCGATCACCGCGATTAATTCTATTGAGCTCTACAATCTACCTGCGATGATCGGTGGTGGAGATCCGCGTCGAAATTTCGAAACGATCGGTTGCCTCCTGGCCACCCCCTCCTCTCTATTCCATCTCCGCACCGCTCTCTTTCTTTTGCTCGCCAGCCTACCGCTCTCGCCGTCTCTCTGCCCGATACGACGACCAGGTTTAGGCGAGGTTATCAGCCGCATTAGACGAGACGACGAACTCTCGTTCGCTCTCCGTTCTTCCTCTTTTCTGCCGCGTCTAGTGTTTAAACGAGCAAGAAACCCCTATCCCGTCGTTCCCCCTAAACTGAACTCCTGCTGGAGAAAGATACCCGTGATGCGAACGGATTCAGTCGCTTGCGACTTGTTCATTGTCCCCCAAGCGCGAGAAGATACTCCCGCAAGATGCAAGTTACATCTCTCGAAAAATTCACACATGTAACGACAATTTTCGGACACCCAGTATATAGACAGAAACATAGACCTGAAGTCGCGAACTTTACCGCAGAGCTAAATTCACACACACACACACACACGCCGGCGACATTCTCCGTGCATTTTCAAATTAATCAGATTCAAATCGGTTGTTTTTCCCTACGTCATAGCTTCCAACCGGTTTTCCGCGGGGCGACCGTTGAAAATAATCGCGTTACTTTCGCTCGATCAGTACTGCGTCGCCGAGCGAAAATCGTCAATCGTGGCCGCGTCTTCCCGGTGCCGGAATCTCTCGACGTCCACCTCTCGCCCACCTACCCTGGTGCCGGCCCTTACCTCGCCGATTGAGCGCGCCGAAGGAGAATGAACGAGACGGCACGAGCAGCAATATGCAGATTTAACGTTGCGAGTGACCTTTGTCGGTCGTTGCACGTCCCGTCAGATAGCTCGGGTGCTCTTGCACTCGGTTCCGCTGCAGATCGGTGCATACCAGAACCGGCACTGCGCGGGAGGAAGGCGGCAGAGGGAGGGGAGCCGCGCGCGGGGGCTACCGATCTCTCATCAGCGGCCGTTCGCTTTATCCACCGAGGTCCGAGTAGGAGCCGATTAAGGAGTCGACGCTCGCCCTTCGTTCTCTTCCTCCCTTCCTCTCTCTGCCGCCACTTCGCCGAATGAGTTATCGATCGCGGGTTTGAGCCTCTTTGTCGGAAGAAGTAACCGAGAGGTGTTCGGTCGGTCAGCGCGCAGCTTCACCAGCCGGTCCCTTGGGCGGAACCAGCGGCGTTCTTCCTTTTCTCAGACGCCGGCCGACCCGTGAGTATTCGCGAGCGATACTTTCGCTCCTTTGTGCTATATTCGCGAGATCATCGAGAGTGGAGCGAGGTGTGATCGCTCTTGTACCGTCAACGCTTCAACGGTCGTTCCCCTAATCGATTAGAGGCTAGAGCTCGGCCTTAACGAGGTAACATAATTAATCCTTAATAAGTTAGCGTGTTGTCGGGCAGACGGAGAACGCTTAGTCACCCGAGAACTGGACGCGTGCCTCCGGAGCCTCGGAGATCGGCGAGAGGAGAGAGGTCGGTAATCGCACGGCGCGTCCGTCAACGTGCCTCACGTTTTCCAAATGTGCGATCCCCTCGTAGAAGAGCTCGTTCGATCGCCGGCAACGTGCACGGCCGATCACGTTTCGGCCTCCTCTCCGTGCGCGCCCCCGACGCGGCTCTCGCCTCCTCGTCACCTGCGTCACCTTCTCCCGCGCGACTCGCTCCTCTCGCTCCTCTTCCTCCTCCGCAATCCAGTTTGTTTTATGGCGGAGGGAAAGTGGCGCGCCCATCATCCGGTAAACTGCGCGCAGCATCCTCGCGATAGCGCGCGAGTCTCCGCGCGACCGAGCCTTCCCGCCGTGTGCGAAAGCGCGTGACTTATTCGCGCGAATTTTCAGCCGGATCTCGCGCGGGACGCGCGCACCTGGTCTCGCGCGTCCCGAACAACTTAACGTCTCTCGCGCGTTTTACGTACCGATTTTCCACGCTTTAAAGTCGTCTGGGATCCTCCTCGGGCTGTGCCGGACGCAGACATCTATATAGTACACTAATTGCGAACCGCACTGCACATCCGTGTAATTTTGCACACTTTATGCAGTCACTTTTTGCGCATTTGTAATTCACACGTGGTACTAATCTTATTTTATACACGTGAGTGTATATAAATTTACTTTAATACGTATTGTTATATAATATATATTATATGATATTTATTCCGCACACAAGTATACGATGTATAGATTTATTATAAGTAATTTTTACATAGTATGTAAAAAAGTTATGTATATAAAATCGTAGTATTAACACGCGTACAAATGCGTGAAAAGTAGCTGCATGTAAAATTACACCCTTGGATTTGCGGTGTGCGTTCCTGCCACTGTTGCCCAAAAACATGTATACATAATGCGGCACGCGCAATAAGAACCGCTCATATGTTTAATGCTATTTTATATACTTCCATGTAAATAGATACTTGTAAGTAGTATTTCTAAACGACAACAAGCATAAATAAATATAAACAGGGATTAGGAACATATCGGATAATTTTGTTTGTTTTTTTCTAACACTATGTGTGCTCCAGTCCTTATACTGTACACTCATTCTGCCACTGCTTATATATAACAGTATTTTTACATAAGGAGAACAATAGGAGTGCGCAGTCTAGTGTATAACATAGATGTCTGTGGCTGAACGTGTTTTTCCTTTCGTAACAGCGCGCCTCCGACGAGAAGAGGAGAGGAAAGAATAGTCGCGACTACAAGTCACAGTTCAAGATAAGAAAGAGAAGTTATTGTTCAATCGCGAGAGAGAGAGATATATGCGAAGACGTCTCGCGTCAAGTACATCTGATTGCGTGTGCAGATGCGTTCGCAATCAGATAATAGTGACTAGATACGTAATTGATTAGATAAGCTTGATTAGATAAGCGCGTTTAACGTGGACAATGCGGTATAACTTTTATCACACTTCGCGGAGAAAATGATTATTGTTAATTTCGTTATCGATATACACCGATAGCTTATTTTCTCGTTCCGGTTGCGCGTCTTCGTCTTTTGCCCTCGCGAAAGTCGATTGGTTGCCCCCTCGTTCGGGCCGTTTCTCAATCGTGTCCTCGAGAACGAGCGAGCAAGCGAGCGAGCCTCCCGCCAGGCAAACGTAACCTGAAAAAAAGGATCGCATCGGCAATTTCGCGTCGGCATCACCGCGATCGCGAACGATGAATACAAACCGACGAGTCGGCCGATTTTACGGCCGGTGAAAATCAGATTCCCGCCCTGACACGCGCTGTCTCTTTCCAATTATCGTTGAAAAATGTAAAAGTTTCAACTTCACGTCAGGTTCGTCGCCGAGTGAGAATATGTTTGACGGAGAAAACGTACGATACGTACCGATGTTTCCCGATCTATTGGAATATTCTTCGCTTTGGTCTTCAAGTGTTGGCACAAGAGGACGAAATATAAACATTTCTCGCCGAGCAATTCTTCTAAAGTAGCCTTACAAGAGGTCAAAGAGTATTTCGACGATTGGAACTTGTTGGCCTGGGTCTCGTCGAACGGCCAGTAGGTCGATAGGAAATTGAGCTCTCTCTTTTTTTTTTTTTTTCCTTTTCATCTTTCTTCAGTTTATCCCGAGCTCGGGCACGTACCAAATAAATTGAATTCGGCCCGCAGAGGCGCGATCGATGTATATAAACTCGCACGTGATTGGCGCAGGCGAGCGATAGCTCGCACGTGAGCCGAGGTGAGCGCACATACAGGATACTCGTAAGGTGAGCCAAGAAGGCCAACGTGTGCGTAAGGGCAACGGGTCGTCGGTGTGTGTGTGCGCGGGGATATTAGAAATACACTCATATGATCGTTCTCTCGTGACTAAAAACACGACTTACTTCGAAGGAACTGATCGGTTGCGCAGGATTTCCATTTATTCATAATAAATATAAATGTATGAAAATATTGTGATATTTTTAGATTAATAATTTAGCGATAAATTTGTCGTGAGTCGTGACCTAAAGTCATGTACAGATGTCCGTGATATTTTTATTTAACGTATAACAACATTTACGAATTTAAATTGAAAGAATGTCAATAAATTACAAAGCGGGCGACTCAGTCAGTAAAAGTCAGGAGACCCGTGGGATCAGGTAGACACGTAACTTTTTATACTACAAGTCAACGAAAAGGGCGCTTTCATGAGAATAAATTCCTCCTCGCATTGGCGCAGAGTGTAAAAATTGTTAAGCATCTCGCGGTAAAATTTTTATCTTTACTCTTATCAACATCATAAATTTCATATTCATTTCATATTCATATTCAATTTTCCTTGTAAGCTACATAATTTTCAATACAAGCGTCTACATTACATGTTGAATGTATCGTAATTATCGGACCGTGCAAAAATCTTTAGCATTCTCATTTGTGTGAGAATGCTAAAATGAGAGTGTGCCTGGTGTTGGTAAAACGATACGGCTTACTTTCTACTTAAAAATCTCAAATTTCTTTAAACAAATAATAAATTTGCCGAATGAGTGGAACATGAGACTAAAAACTTGAACTCTATTCTACTGTCTCTGTTCCATTGTCGTTCGTCGCTGTATCGCAGGACAAATCTTCGCTGTCGCAGCACGACGTGGTTGTCATTTGGTAGTCAAACGATCCGGGGATCACTTTCAATAATAGTCTCGCGTGGCGACATTTAGTTCGAAACCGTGGCCGTTGTCACATCGTGTGTTTCTTTCAATACCAGTAGTGGACGTGCAATTGCAGTTTCTTCGTGCACATTTTATCGTGTCAATAAAATATTGTCCATATTTATGTTTGCGTGTATTTTTCTAATGAAATTTTAGATCTCTTCTCTCTTCCTCATTATAGATTAAAATTTCTTTCATAATTCTCGTTCAACGAATTCACATCTTGAACAAAACGAGCAGACTGTATGACTACCATATTTTTACGGTGATCATCCACTGTTTGCAGATTTGGTAAGTTCTGTTCGACGTTACATATGTTGTTGACACGGATTTTTCGGCCAAGCTTTGTCCTTCCAAAGTTTTCCACAAGTAGAAATTTAGTACCGAGCGATCTTGAAGGCTAAACAATTGGTTCTCCTCGACCTATTCATCTTTGAGGATAACGATCATTCGACCATTGGCGCACTTGAAGTTGGAGTTAACATTCATTATCTTCAGTCATCTCAGGCGGTAAACACAACTCGAGCATGAACAAATTGGATAAACATCGCAGATCTATTCCTATCTCTATTCTTATCGTGCTAATAACAAGTCCGTTATCGTTTCGTGTTTGTATCTCATATTTCCGCAATAATTTTTCAATAAAGCTTTAAATAACTTTTGCCTGTATAAAATGTTTCCTTTTTTAGTCATAGAACATGAGAGAAGTTAAGTTTCGCCGGGAAAATCCTGGAATATCGTATTTATGAATACATATAAATCACACGTTCGTTTGAAAGTACATCTATCTACGAAGATCGCAAAGAAAATGCAACATTCTCGCAATCATTTACCTTAAATTATCCGTGAAAGCCGGAACATTTACTTTCCATTAGACGCGTAAGGGTTAATTTACATCGCGGTTGGCTCGTGCAAAAATATGAAATGCCACAACCGCTGAACATTTGCGAGAGCCGAAGTGTGTTGACGGGTATAAAAATTCAAGTGGCGCGCCATCGCGAATAAGTAAGCTTCCTCGATCCATTGGCGATTCGCCGGCACGTGTTTGATCACGTGTCGGCCTATATCACACGGAATCGTTCCTCGTCCTCTTCACGATTGCACGTGACTCTGTCTCTTGATAATGAGATAAGTTCATACGTCTACGCTCGCCGTAGGCGCAGAGAAAGGTGTTTATCATTCATTTCTGCCGCTGCCATTCCTGGAAGTTGCAATCGCGTTCCCTCAATTAGAATACGTTTACAACCACCACACACGCATGCACGGACCGCGCGCGCACATCCTTTCTATACGCGAGGCATTTACGTAATTTATTACGTCCGTGTAACGGCGCGTATCTTGCTTACGAGATAATCGCGAAGAAGTTTCCCACCTTCGCGGCGATAGCGAATAGTTCGATTATAGAGTCATTATCTCTTACTGGCGTCTTTGTCACTGGCGATTACACTTGCTGTACGTCGGCACGCGGATGTGCTCGACGAAATGATTCCGTGCGACGAATACATTTTTCTAGAAAGATACAAATAGTGTATAAACTATGACAGTGATGTAACATGCCACTTTGGCGGAGCAGAAAAATCTATCATTATTTTTCTTTCCTTCATTTGCAGGCATTACAGCGACGCTTTAACCTGCCGTTCCCTTTAAACGTTAAACAATTCCTAATACAGTACAATGACATCCCTAATATACGTCACTCTCGGTATTTCATGCTTCCTAATTTTCATTTATACTCTTCGCAAAAATCGCAAAACCTTTCGCCTCCCCCCGGGACCACTTGGCATCCCTCTCCTCGGCTATCTACCGTGGCTAGATCCCAAGAATCCCCACGTGTCGTTGACGAGTCTTGCGAGGAAATACGGACCGCTTTGTGGACTCCGAATGGGCTCGGTGTACACGATCCTGTTGTCGGATCCTCGGCTGATAAGACAGGCCTTTGCTAAGGACGCGTTTGCTGGCAGGGCTCCACTCTATTTGACGCACGGAATGATGCAGGGATACGGTGAGTAACTTTTTCTGCTGTCAAGCGAGTATAAAGACCTAGTAACATATTTCGTTTGCCATTAAGTGAGAGAGAGAGAGAGAGAGACGGGTGACCTATATAATTTTGCGGGACGGTAAGAAAGTGATCCTATTATTCTACATGATTACTAGTCGCGTCCTTTTTGACCTCCTCCCCTCTTCCCCTGCGATCTAATATATATAATTTAAGTAACCCGTGAAAAGATAAAGAAACCCTGACGTATGGCGTGTCGTACGCTTGTGGCGAACACGAGTCGTGAAACTCGCGCGCGAGCGCGTGCGATTGCGACTCGCCGGGAGAGAACCGGTAACAATGGGGCGTCCAGTCACAATGGAAGGGCACCGCCGGTCGTTGTAGGACGTAACGGTTCCTCTAACGAAGGAAGTCCCGTGGCCGTGGGCCGACTAACCTACTAAACAGCTGAAAAATCTACTTGCCGCCTGGCGGTGCCTTAGGATCCACAAAAAGCTGACCGTCTCGGCCGTTTCTCGTGGAGAGGAAACGAGGTCGGCCCGACTCGTCGGCCGTTGTTGGAGGATTTAGAGAGCTTCCGGGTGGTGTACGTCACCGTCTGCAGTCGGTAAAATCGCCGACCTACAAGCATTCTTCCGCGTTAACCCGACGTGTACGTACAGTGAAAGTCTCTTTGAAGAGACCTCGCCCGGGTGTAAACGAGAAATGAATTTCTTTCGGCGGCGACGGCGCATCGTGTTTGCTCGCGATGCCGTTCTAACTGCTCTCCAGGCATTTCCGAGAAGTCATTAGAGAATTCGCTCGAAAGTAACTTCCCTCAGTGACCGTGCAAAATCGGTTTCTTCTTTGGATTTCCGGCCGTTACGTAACCCCGTATAATCCTTCTTTCTTCTCTTTTCTTTTTCGAGGCTGCGTGATTCGCGCCTCAAGTGAAGCGACGCCGTCTCGACATCACTGTCGGGCCATTTCATCTTCCGCTTCTTCGAAGCTCCTTCGATTCTGGTGTGACACTCAGGGAGAAAATCCGTGAACCGAAGCGAATACCTCTGCGATGTACAAATGTAGTCGCTCGAGACCTCATTGGGATATCACAACGTACGGTCAGTCACAGAAAGGTCGCAACACTCCTTTTTATTTAAGTCTCGGAACGCATCCAACAGGAGAATTAATCGTCTTAGTAATTCTCAGGGGACACATTTGCCTATCGGATACGAGATTGCGAAACTCATAAAAAAAGTGTTGCGACCTTTTTGTGACCGACCATATCGAGACACGGCCGAGGTGGTCACCAAGGGGAATAGAATACAGCTAGTCAGCCTACGATACGGCTTCGAGATAACGAGGACTCTAAATCCAGATGCCGTTACGATTTTCGATTTACGCTCAACGTTACTGATTGTCGCGTGCACACGCTTGATAGCGGCTCTTCTTCGTACGAAGGATCGCTCCGTTATTTGTAATGTATGGAACGTTGAGAATATAATGCTTGGTGGTATCGGAGAGTGTCGCACCTCGCTGTGAGCCTCTTAGTTGCTCCCGCAGGAACACTCAAGTTCAACAAGTTTCATCGATGATAACCACGATGTAACCACGACGGTTACGTACAATTCAGGCTTATTTAATTAAATACGAACTATTGGGATTAATATGCGCTATTGAAGTATGTATCGTGCTCGAGGAATATTCATATGCATATAAAGTCGCCGATCTAATTGATCCAGTCGAACGAATCCAGACAGCACGCATTTTTAGATTAGCCCGGCTTGTCATTTTCCGGTTAACTTGTGGTTTGAGCTTATATATGTAACCTGATGATAATGTAAAACTTATATTTTCCCATTCATGGTTAATCATCAATTTAATGATCAACCATCAATAGAAAAACACAATTTTTGCATTACCATCAGATTAAGTTTAAACCACGAGTTAACCGGGCCTAAATCTTAAGGACGTCCAAAAGACATCTGGTATTTCGACATCTCTCAGAGGAACGTTTTTGAGACTTTTCCAGAAATTTATGCTGTCTATCGAGGTAATCGTTACTGCTCGTCATTCGGTTACCCTCCCCCCCTTCTATATACGCGGCGCCGCCTTTGTTTCCAGATGGAAATAGGGTTACTCGAACGGTCGTAAGTTTCGGCCGGCGTGTCTGAAAATTCGCCGGCAAGGCCACGAATTCCGTCGGCGACGACGGCTGCGCCGTGGCGGAGCCGAGCCGTGCCGTGCCGTGCCGAGCAGAGCGGGACGATAATTTCACGGCAAAGTGTACCACGGGACCCGGTGGTACCTTACACCTCGTTTCGAAAGCTCCCATCCTCTCGTTCGCGATCTGCCGTCGTCTTCGGTGCGTTCCCCTCTCTCTCTCTCTCTCTTGTGCGCGCGCGCTCCCCCCGTACCTCGTGTGCCCCCCTTCTGCCCTCTTGCGCCCTCCTCCCCCTTTTTTCTTCGATGCTCGCTGCATGCACGCGCGTGTGCGTGAGCCTTCGGCGATGTTTACGAGGCGCCATGCCTCCGAGTCAACGGCCCCGTGATTTCTCCATTCATTTCTTTCGCGCTATCGCCGCCGATCTTTTACAAACGCGCCTATCTAGCGGGCGGATAAGCGGCTCGCATGCACCACACGAGTCGTCATCGTGATGTCGATTTCGCCGTCGTGAATTCGAGCTCGGTCTTAGAGAACACGCAAATTCGGCCGGACGTTTGCTTCCTACCGCTATTTTTCTGCGGTTGCAAGCCAGCAAGCTCGGCGAAAGCCGTTCATCTACCTCAAGATTCAAACACGACGCTCAATGTCGAGGAGGAAATTGAAATTTAACTTGGTTCTCGAGCTTATTAATTCAGTCTGAAGAACAACAGCGGAAAGTCTATCGGTAGCAATTTTTATTTGACGATCGTGTCGGTGAATTCAAGCGGCCACTTTTGTCGGACGGAGTAACAGTAGTAATTTTTGAACTACATGCTTTTATGAATTATGAGATTCTCGCTTGGACATAATTTTGTAGGATTTTGTTGCTGGAAGATGTTCGATCCACGCCGTAGTTTCACATAACGAGAGAGGTGAGAGAGGTCAAATAGACTACATTTTTCTTACCAAATTTTGGAAAAATTATAGAGAAAGAGGAATTCTCGAAGATGGGAAAAAATTAATATTCAGATGCGACGAACGAAGTCATTTCAATCTGAACGCACCGGGCGAATTGTGAGGAACGGCGGATTCGTGACGTGCGATTAATTTAGTGCGGCCCTTTGCCGCGTGCACTCTCGAGACATTGAGGCGCTTCTGGTACCTTTCACAAGAGACTCCTGCGTCTAGGTAGTCTTCCTCCACTCCTCATGGATGCCCCTCCAGGAGATCCAGAAAAGATCCTCCCGCTGTGAGTCTCCTTTCTTTCTCTCTACCGGTGTAAAGCCTGGTGGGGTGATCCTAGCCACGCCTCCATCAACAGGTACCGTCCGTAGGTACGCATTTTGTGATACCTGGAGTTTCATTAAGCATAGACCAGCTATGAGCGTTCGTGAGGAAAGGGAGACTTTGAGGAGTCTAACGTGCGTCCCAAGTGATGAAACTCGGGATTAGTCGGACGAGCAGCTGCCAGGCGAACTCTTTCTACTTCGATGCGCGCCACCACGCGTTGAAGTCCCCCACATCGAAGCCACCGGAAGACGCGTGTCGTTCTCCGCGAGTTTCCCGACGAGTGCTACGTCGTAAAGCCTCCGCATGGGAACGTCCGTGACGCGTTACGTTAGTGTCTTAGCAGAATGGCTGACTTGTAATTTTCAAACAATGTTCCATGTCACGAATCTTTGTCTAAATTATTTTTTCTTTACTTTTTTTTTTATTATACAGCGATTTGTCATCGATCACGAACAGAATGGCTTTTCACTTTAAAACTCCAGACACAACACAGTCATTGTGCGTTACTTAAGACAAAAACTTAAGGCATAAAACGTTGTCTTGAACTGATAAGCTGACTTATTATACAAGTTATATAAGTCGTATGTCGCTGTCGTATATCGGAACGCAGTCGATGGTCCGATGACAGAATTTATTTTTCGAAAACGAGTTCCCTCATTCAACCATCTGCTGCATTCCGACAGCGACAAACGACTTATTGTGTAACAGACTTAAATCAGCCATTTTGCTAAAGCCTTTATGTTAAATGTTCGTCGTAAACTTGTACAATGAACTTAGGTTAACATACAAAGAAAATCGTAACGCAACAAAAGCGTGTTCATGCGTGGTTATGAAATCCTTGTGTAAGGATTGTCTCCTTTATTCTCTCTCTCTCTCATAACGTTGACATCATAATTATTAACTCTATAAAAAATATATAAAATGTAGGAAATTCGCGGAGCATTCATGCACTATCGTGCATTAAATTCCTATTAATTCCTATTAATAATGACAAAGATGGAAACTCGAACGCGTTCGAAATTTTCAATATCTCTCAAAATTCCCGGTACAACATTAAAAATTTGCCAGCAAGTGAACGAGTTATAGTTGCGCGGTAAGACTAACGTCCACATCTCCAGGTGTGTGATTTGGACTCTCCGTGTCTTTCGATCGTTTACGTTCCACCGTTGTGCCGAATAATGCCGTAAGTAACTACTATTGTGCCACGAAATTTCACGAACTACGCCGTGAATCGGCGATGGTATCGGCGCATACATACACGAGGGATTCGTACGGGGAAGAATATCGACTTGGGCGGCGCGTGCCTTCTGACGACGCAACCCGTGATTATCCGACAGCGCGTTTACACGCGCCTTTATGGGCGCGCTCACATTTCTTATGCGGTCGGCAAACTGGTTGCCCCGTCACGATGGATAATGTCGTGCGTAATAGCGTTAATTTATTATAGAGCGCACCGGTGCCGATAACGTGCGCCGTCTGTGCGTATAAACACATTATGCAATTTTCTATATCGCACGTCGCACTGCCGGATCGGCCAATTCACGTCCGCTCAACTCGTAGAATTCTCTGTTGCAATCCGTTGATCGCGTATCTGCAAAAATACAACGTGAAAAGGAACAAAGATAAGATAACCGACTGTATCCTGTAGTAAAAGGATTCTTGCGTGTCAGGCATTCTTCTTGATCGATGATCGCGTGGAATTTATGCTGCTGATAAAATTCCAGCCACGCTTCGCTATTATTCATTCAAATCATCGGCACAGGATATAGTTGGATATCGACATGAAAAATATTCCACAATGATGGCATTTCTCAGAACAGGCGTACCGATCGTTCTAGGAAGTGGTTCTGAGCGAAACCTATTATAACGAATCAAATGCATTCGCGTTCGTGCACAATGGGAAGGATAAGGTTGATTTTCACTATCTGTCCAGACAACGGCTAACAAACATCCATCAGACGAACTGCAGTCTACCGGCCGGCGTAAAAGTGTTTATTAGCATCTTTTAAAATGTTTAACGATTATATGTCGTGAACATTATTTTATTATTTATTTATTATATATATATTTATATACAGTCTGTCTAATCTTTATCGGTTGGATGTTGGATTGTGGCTACAAATTAATACCCCGCATTGTTAAAGACAAAGAAAATTTCTCAGCACGAATAATATTTTATCGACATTTACCATCCTCTAGCAAGAAATAATTATTCGCAATTTCGTTATTTTGCCTTACCCATATTTCGAATGGATTTGTTACGATAATTAGCATGCGATTTTGCTCAAGCTATACGTTAGTTTCTGTTTGTGAATATTTCATACTAATGCAAAAGTGTTTTAACAAAGGATTAACAGATTCTTATCTGTCGCTGTCTCGGCGAATAGTAAGAATCAACCCTAAGACGGGTCGGAAATGCCGTGAATACCGTCGGTGCTCAGGTAACGGAGAACGATCGGCAAAGTGCCGGCGGTGCGGACCAAAGTATTAATAGGCTTCTGGGAAACGAACCGAAAGTGAGAGTAACGTTAATCCTTATAAGACACGTCTCACCGAAGATACCAGGAAATCGTCAGCTATTTCCAGCGTAGTTAAATTAAATCCTGGAATAATAGTGCATTTATGGGATCGCGTGTTATATGTGTGTGTGTGTGTGTGTGTGTGTGTGTGTGATTGCAAAATTTCTTACCGTGTAAACAAGAAATTTATTTCCGCGGAAATTTCGAAGAAATTTCTTTACAGACGGTGGATTTCTCTTCTTCGGACATCTTCCGCTTCTCTCTGAAAATATGTTAATATTATTCTGTAACAGGGAACACAATGTCAACATAGGAGGAAAAATGAGATTAATAGATTTTGGATCCTAGAAAATTCAGATTTACAGATTTCGCGATGCGAGGAAATCGTTCATTGACAGTATTAATTCTAACAACGCATAATGCAAATATCGGATAAATATCGTGACTGCTCGGGAAGCCGGTTACGAATCGGCACCGTTGCGACCGTAGCCCAGGTTAGAGAACGATCAAGTGGACTGTAAGGTATCGTGTTATTCCTTGTACAGTCAGGGCAAGGTGTGCCGGTGAGTGACGAGGCGGAGACGTGATCTTGGAGAACAATAGATCACCGCCGCTACTCTCGTTACCGCGCGGTGCATCGACCTGCATCGCGGTGATCGTCAAAAGTGTCTGGACGCGATGGCGTTGGCCTTTAAGCGGGTCGACGAAACCTGAAATCCTCGGCGTCCTTGATGCTGCCGCTGCTACACGGACGGCACCGTCGCCGCTAATTTCGGCCGATAAAAGAAACGACCGTTCTGCGTCACGATTCGCTTTTATAATATCGCGCTTCGCGCTTAAACTCGAGTGTATCCTTTGACGAGAACGCGCACCTCGATTTTGGGATATGAGATCGTTTACAGTCGCTTGTACGCCAATATTACGCCAGGACCACGCTCGAGCGGTCTCCCCGAGAGAGAGAGAGAGAGATTTTGCTCGAGAAATGCGAGCGAGCGTGCACGGAGGCGCGCGATTCGACTGTGTCTAAAAATACCGATCTCGTCGGATTTTTACTCCGAGTGTATATCCGCCGATCGAATAAAACTGGGATACACGCGCGGCCACGGAGGATAGGTCGTCAGATCTTCTGAATTCGATTGAGCTCCACGTAGACTCCTATTATGCGGCTTCGAAAAAGGCGAGCACAGGCAGATGATCTACATCGTTGTGGAAAAGTCGCAGCTCCGATCGGTAATCAGACTCGGCATACCACAGCACTGACTCAACTGCGATGCAGTCAGGCGCGCGTGTAAAATCAATATTACAAGCGAGCTCCCAAGCGAGACTATTCCCGTTTGGCGTATTACAAACGCGTAATACTGACGTAAGATGTCCGCGATTTTCCTGACGGCTTGTTTTCCTCCTTCGAGCGCGGCTGGGTGTGGGTGGAATTTCATTTTTTTCCCCTCACGGCGATCGTGCTCGCCACGCAGTACCCTTGACGCCGACGAACTTGCGCGTGTCTCTCTCTCTCTCTCTTTCTCTCATACATTTTACGTAATTACTAAGGCATATCGATTAATTTTACAACTGCAGACAATTTGTCATATTCGATCTAACAATCAGAAATTGGCCACGTCCGAGAATTCTCGAACATCTGGAAACATTTAAGAGAAATTCAGGGCAAACGAGAGTCACCGAGAAATAAATTAATTTGTGCCTCGAAGTGTCGAAGAAAAGAAAAACACGTTTGAAGTTTCGCGTTAATTTCTTTCAAGCCACCGAGCGACGTTAATTAACAATTCGACGGATAATCGGGGCCGAATCTCAATTGCTTATCCGCAAGCGGAATCCCTCTTAACTGATGATCGAGCATCGACGAGGCGAGTTTGATGAGCCCCGGCTCCTCCTTCGGGGTCCATTATTCTTTTTCCCGTTTTCGTAACGAACGGTTCATCCGCGATTGGGTAGGTTAGGTACGTCAGAACGAGCCGGGAACCGGCCGCGACTCGCACCAATACGAAGGACTCTCACTTTTATCGGTCTCCTTGAAGGAAGTTCTCCCGGTCGTCGACGGTTCTGCTCTGCATCTGCGGGGAATTACAGTTAGCTCTGCAAGGACGGGCCGACGGCCTCTCCCATTAAGAGCGACAGAGCGCTGCACGGACGACCGGCGTTCACATCGGCGACCTGTCACGACCTACGCGCCCGAAGGTCGCCGATGATCGCTCCAGGAGTCCTCCCTCCAGTTTTCCCGTTCGCGCAATTAATTGAGACCCGCGGAATCCCCTGCGAAAAAATCGGTCCCGGTCGCACTTCGATCAAGTCCTATTTCACGGATCCGACTGTGGAACTTCTTGGATTCGCAGGACAGCATTTTCATGGGAAATCCGAGGTCCCCGATAATCCAGTCACTTCGGGACTCGCAGCGACGCGTTAAGAAAAGAACGCACCTTCGATTCTTGAAAGCGCGACAACGTTAGCGTACGCAACGTTCACAGAATGATCCTGACCGTCTTGATTTAAGGAGAGCGATCTTCAGCTTTCCATTGCTAATCGACGTTCGTCGAGCCGAGTACATCCCATCTGATTGATTCGACTGTCGAATCTGACGGTCGGAAAGTTACTCGCTATTAGCAACTCGATCGAGCGCATCGCAACGACGCGAGTTGCAACATACGCTCGAACGTAACGAGGAGAACTTCCGAATCTCCCTACCAGCGCCTTCTTCGGAAATCTTACGTGCAGTCCCGTGCGATCATTATCGGATAGTCATACGTGGACTGACCGGGAGCGCGCTTATCCCGGTATTTTAATGCCGCGGCGTGAAACGCGCGATCGATCGACCGGCTGTATTTGGACGTACGGCTATCGCGTGTCGCCTTCTTCTCGCGCGCTGCATTCATCGGCTTTTTGCCGGTGGTCGAGGTGGAATGACCGGCCCTGAAACGTTCGGACGCATATATGCATTATCTGCGTCTCTCGTCCGGTTTATTTCTGGCGGTTCGCGAATTCGTGTGCGCGCCTCCTCGCCGAGTCCGAGTGATGTCATCTCCTGAAATCACCGCGGCGGGGTGTTTAGTTGCGTAAGAATCGGCCGGCAAGGAGAGCTCATTGTCCGTAGCTGCGCATCGCGTCAGCATCGCGCGGATGCATCGCGAAGTTGAAGCACTGTGCGCGCGCCTCGCGAAGTTGCGAAGAATTATTCAGCGTTACGCTCGCGGAATAACAAAACCGTACTTGCCCGCCGCCTGCCGTTGCTTTCTTTCTTCCTCTCTCTTTCTTCGTTTATACGGGATATTTCGATGTAATTTAGAGAGTGTTGAATTTTGCGTTACGTGACGTTCAGCTTCGCATTTTACAGCGATTTATAACGCCTCCTAATTGGGACGGTATCGCTTCGCATCCTGCAAAGATAAGCAAAGTAAAGATATGCAAGGAGACTGATGCGTTTTCAGCTACGAAGCAATCACGGGGCAATGATAAAGCGTTTAAAGCCAGCGCGGCGCACGATGTGCTTGTTTTCGCGCTGGATCGTTTGCTGGACGGAGGTATCGCGTTCTGATCGGTGATTAAGAAGTAATGAATGCAAAGAAGAGATTCTTCGAGTCGCGCGGGAAGAAGTTCGTAAAGATAACAAAGATAACAGTTGCGTGTGACGTTTCTACGGAGGGGACACGAGGAGCGGAACGTTCGAAAGTTCGGCCATAAGTGTCGCGATATTTTATCTCTCGCCGGTTGACACGATTTTCAAGATCGATCGACCGCCGATGAGAGAGATTAATGCACACACGGCGCGCCTGCGATCCCGGAAAGTTTTTTGACGTCATTTAAATACGACACTGACCTATCGGCGGCCTTTCGGGACAAGCTGTGAATGATAAATAACGTCGCAAACACTACGCGTGCTAACCTATTTGTAGCCCGTGCCGGCGTTGCTTCTCCGCTCGCGATGAACCCTATAAATTCGCAAAAACGCCCGTGGCTGCCGGCACGCGGAATTCCTCTTCCCGGCGGAAGCGTTCCCGCCGAAAATCCGCCGGCTAGGATCCCCTTTCTTCCGCTTCGCGCGCTGGCCGAATAGACGGCGCCGATCTGATCGCGCAAATTAAAAGGGAGAATAAAGATACAGAATGAAAAAAAAAGGGAAGAGAGAGAGAGAGAGAGAGAGAAAACAGCGTCTGACAAATTGCGCGCCAAAGATCTCGATCTGTATTCCCGCGGCGGGCCGACCTCGATAATCTCATTGAGCGATAATCAGGATTCCGAGATCATTCTCGCGACGCTCGCGTGTGTGATCTGGCTGCAAAATTGACGAAGTAGATGCACACGTACGGCACACCTTCGTCGCGGCGGCGAAGGTGCCCCCAAGCTCCGTCGCGAAGTCCCCGTCTCTCCTCCTCGTAACGAAGATCACTCTTGAATTTTTCTCTCAGCCTCGGCCAAACGAGCCGCTATCGTTATCGTTATATCACCGGAGTTGGTGCGCCTCCGCGATGGTGCCTCGCACGTAGGTGCGACCGGGCAAATATTTGTCCGATTGCATCGCACTCGGCGACCGGTAAATACCAACGACCTAATGCGGCTTCTTCGCCGATGCCGGACGGCTTCTTCCGCCACAACAGTGGCGCGAAAATCACGCCCAGTCGATGATCGATCGATCGTTCCGCCGATCGCGCGATTCTTTTCATTAGCATTTCGCTTGAAATGACAGGCAGCGCTCGCGTGCGGACGGAAGGTAATCGGGAGAGCGCGACCGAAGGGAACGGACGAGGTGACGTTTTGCGAAATAGAAGGTACTCACCGCGGACGGTGCGTCGACACGGAGCACTCCGTGTCGCTATCGCCGTCATCTTTAATCAACCATCACGATCGCTATTAATCGACGATCACCGTGCCGCCTGGATTATCTCGCGAATGCGCGCGCGCGAACGCAGGACGAACGGTGAGTGGGTGCGGTGAGAGATTATTGTTTATTCATTCGAGGATTATCCTTCGGCGAGTTCAGTGGCTGCGCCTACTTACGGAATGACGGTAATCCTCTCGCTATTTTTTATACCCTCCCACCAAGCGCTCTGCTCGAGCTTCTACGCAGGAGGGAACGCGACTGAGGCGCGTTCGGGTGGCGGCTTATTTATGACCGTGCGACTAAGGCGCGACGAGAATCGCCTTCCCGAAAAAATAAAAAAAAATAAAAGACGGAAAGAGAGGAAGAGAGGGACGAGGAGGAGGGAGAGAAAGGTAACATAATTTATTAGGATATTAGAGTGATCTCCCCTTAAGAGCGCTACGAGAAATTAATAAATGGGTTTGAGCAATTCTATAGTTCACAATTATTGACTTGATTATAATAGCATATATATATTTACTTTACTCAGCTATGTCAATGCGTATATACGTGTAAATTAGAAGAGACAAGGAACAGTGAGAAAGGTGCAAAGAAACAGAAGGAAATCTAGCACCGATTCCGAGTCCAAATTTTGGCCCTGTGTCAAACTTTAATTTTAAACCTTTAATTCTACAACATAGTAGGAGCTAATAAGAAAATAGGTTCATTTTCAATTCGAGTAATATAATGAAAACTCTACTTGGATCCTGATGATCTCTCACATTTTCGTTTTCGCTATTTTAACGTCAAAATAGGTTGTTGAAAGTAACATTAAAATCCAATCTGGAAAATTATAGAAATAAAGAGAAGTTAAAAAATATATATCAGTATCATCGAAGTAGGTTTTTATTAATCTACAGGCGCAAACTATCCTTAAGAACATCAGAGTAGCGTCAAAATTTCGATTCAGGATCCCTGCGGTATGATATGCGCTCTTATATTGACCAGAGATAGTGTAGTATTTGCTACTCAGCTTGGACCGTTTGAAAGAGGCTTAAGGTATTTAAAGTATATGACCTGTAGAATCTGGAGGGAACGTAGAACTGGAAATTTGGCATCTCAGTTGCTAAAATAGGATTTTATGAGGGAAGCCACCTTGCGAAGATCCTTTGCGACAGGTGGAAAAATACTAATACAACTTTCGGTTTGCTGTCTATGAGAGAGAGAGAGAGAGAGAGAATGAGAGAGGTAGAGAATCAGAGAGAAAAGAAAAATCCCTTCCAAGTTTTCACAAGCGTTTCTTTATCCTCGCAGGTCTCATTTGTGCGGAAGGTGATCTCTGGAAAGATCAAAGAAGATTCGTAGCAGGATGCCTAAAGAATCTCGGCATGGTAAAGTTTGGCACAAGGAGGGACAAGATGGAAGAGAGGATTCTCGCGACCGTGAACGAATGCATATCGGTATATTATTGACTACGATATTTCACGCAAGGCCGTCGTGTCATTAAATTTCACTGTGAAAGAAAAAAAGAACGCAAAAAATATGCCGATATAACCGAATATAGTTTCACGAGGAATATTCGCGCTGCGAATGATAAACTCACACGAGAATTCGCAGGTTACTCGTGTTACGATGCAACTGAACTTATCTTTCGGAAATGTCATCGCATTTAATGAAGCTATCAATTTCCATGGCATTTCGACGCTCATCGGTTCGCTCGGGTATTTAAATACAGAAACAATTATTGCGCGATGTCACGCGAAAGGAGCAAGAATTTCTGCCCGATAATTCTCGTTATATACGCGTATATTCTCTAAATTTCCCGAAGTGGAATTTTACTCAGAACGAGTGAAAGAAGTGGCAATATTTTCACTCAATGAATAGTGAAAATACTGCCGCTCGAAATCACAAGAATGGATGTTTCACTCAAACTTACGGCGGATTTCGACTCCATATGAACGAATGTTTCGACCAATTAGAGTGAATACTTTCCTATGACGACGGAACACATCGGATTCACTGTTCGATTTCGAATGAAATTATTCACTCTACGATTCAGAATGGAGAATTCACTCCGTATGAGTGAAAAATCACTCGGAGTGATTCGCTGGCCACTGATTTTAAAAATTTCACTCGAGGGAGTTTAGAGAGTAAGTTTCGCGAGGAGATACCTTTGCACGTTTCCCGAAGGGGTTTCACATTAGCTGAGTTGTCAGTGTGCACGTCGAAAATAAAGCGGATATGGACGATACAGAAATCCCTTATTGATGTCTCAGAAACTAAGAAGTCGCGCGACGGTCGACGGTATCGACCCACTGGAGACGCTTCATCACTGCATGGGTAATTTGATGAACGACCTCGTCTTCGGCAAAGTTTACCAGGAGGATGACGAGGTGTGGAGGTGGCTGAGGCACTTGCAGGAAGAAGGAGTCAAGCACATCGGAGTCGCAGGGCCGCTGAATTTTTTGCCGTTTCTCAGGTACATCCTTGACAAAGATCCTTCGGGCCTTCCCGGCCCGCGACGGAGTCGGTTCGCGCGATATGCTTCGCGCCTCGCTAACGAAAGATAAACCTGATTATGTCAGCGTGGAAAACGCCGAGCAAATTGATTCGCACGGCTAATTAAGACGTCAATGATATGAGGATGATTCATTTCGCGTCTGACATGCAAATGCCATAATGTTTTCCATCGGAAGCGGCGTTTCTTGTGACGATAAGTTCGCAAGGATAAGCAATCGTTTCTTTTTTTGTACTGTACATCGACGACAGTCGCACAGGTGATACGATAAATCGAAGTAAACAATACCGGGAAATATAAATCTTTGTGAGGAAAAAATAATGCGTAGAATAACTTCTGTTTGAATGCGTTGAATTTGCATTGATCAAGCAAGTATTGAAAGGAACAATCGATGAAATGTCCTTAGACCGAAGGTTGCGATTGTAAAATCAAATTGTCCTGATTCGCCTGACTATATAGATTTTTGCCACGATACGGCAAGGTGATGGAGTCGCTGATCGATGGCAAGCTAAAGTCACACCGTTTGTACGAAACAATCATCGACGAGCATCGTGCGCGACGTGAAAAGGTGGACAGCTTTCTCGCGGCTTTCGACGAGGAAATGAGGAACAGGACCGACGCGGGCAATGCTGGATACTTCACGCGACCGCAGTTCTATCATCTGTTGGCCGATCTTTTCGGCGCCGGCGTCGATACTACTCTGACTACTCTTCGTTGGCTCCTGCTCTTCGTGGCGGTGCATCCAGACGAGCAAGTACGCTTGTGCTCCTCAAATTACATCGTAACTTTGTAAAATGCGAGCAGGCGTCATCTCGTCGTTCGACGCCTCGTCGCACGATCCCTTCGTGATCTGCACGTGTCTTTTGTTTCCGCAGAAAAAGATTCAGGATGAGATGAGCGAACTTTTGGGACAAAGACAGCCCGGTTTGACGGATAGACCTGCTTTGATTCGACTGGAGGCGGCCATCTCGGAGATACAAAGATTGCGAAGTGTCACCCCGGTTGGGATTCCTCACGGTACAACGCAGGTAACCACCAGCTGAGCTGAGCAAAAAAGTTTACGACAACATTGCCCGCAACTTTTTTCCTTCAATAATGCCTGAAATAGTTTGAAATAAAATGTAAACGAAGGTCAACTACAAGGCAAGTGAGAGACTGATGTATAAACAACTATATTGACATAAACAATTGCTTCATCTACACAGAGAAAAACAGAGGTCGGACAAATACGTATACTAAAGATACCTTTTTCTCTGTGTATGTACAGTTACAACCGTTTATATCAATACAGTCGTTTATCGGCGTTAGGCCTATTATTTGCCTTCTTGTCATCTTGATTTTTACATTGAAATAATTCGTTGCTAAATAATTTGTTTTCTTTTCGCGAAAATCAATGGTGTATCTGAGCATAATTGGTGATTAACCGTAGAGGTCTTCTTTGCCGATAAATCGTGGCTAAATCTTACATGGTTGACATAAAGAATAGGAATGGAGATGAACTCGAAACGGTTCGCGCATTTAGGACACACAAATAGGCGACTACGATGTACCAAAAGGCACGATGGTCATCCCGTTGCAATGGGCTATTCATACGGATCCTTCTTACTGGCACGAGCCGCTCCGCTTTAAACCCGAGAGATTTATCGCGCAGGATGGAAGTATCGCCAGGCCGGAAGCCTTCTTGCCTTTTCAAGCGGGTAAGTTTGCACGCGAGGAGATATAAGGGGAAAAGAAAAGATGGAAATAAAAGATAATCAGAAGCGCACAGAGCTCCTCGTTCAATGTGTCGTTGCTGTTTTTTGCGGTATGCGCAGGCAAACGTATGTGCGTCGGCGACGAACTGGCCCGGATGATATTGTACCTGTTCGCTGCGAAAATACTTCGCTCGTTCGTTATCTCGGCACCGTCCGACGCGTGCATCGATCTCGACGGCGAATGTGGGATCACCCTGGTTCCGAAACCGCATCGGTTGGTTTTTACGTCGCGCGAATAAATTTACATACATTCGCAAACAGCGATATTTTCTCATACGTATGACATGTTATGCGACACTCTCTAAAAATGCTTGAGAATACATATAACACACACATACACATATCATCACACGCACACATACATACGTACACATACATACATACGTACACATGCATACACACACACATATATATATATATATGTACGCTTTTTTTTCGCTTGATATAAGTATTTGTATTAGATTCAATTGAGAAAATGATTCCGATACTCACCTCGTTAGATCTCACTCCTCCAATATCTCTTTTATTATTTGATATACTTTGTACTTTTTTTGTAAGAAATATACAAATAAACGTCGCGATTGCGAAGCCCGACAGTTGAATTTCACCACCGCCGCCGAGTATTTCGGTCGACCGACATTAAAAGAAACGCTTTGATTAAAGCGCGAGGTGAGCCGCGAGAAAATATCTGCCCCGTGGAAATGGAGCGGAATTTATTCGCGCGCGCACACCTCGCTCGTATATTTTATATTCGCGAAGAGCGTCGACGCGGTCTTTTTTTTTCCTTCACGCGCATTCCCGATACGGAGGCATAAAAAGCCGTTAAAATGTCAGCCGCTGTTACATCGGGAAATGATTTTACATAAACTATGCCGCCTGTCTTCGCGTCGCTCCCTCCTCCCTCGGACTCTCTTCTTCTTCTTCTTCTTCTCGCGCGCCATACGCACGGAGATTCGTGAGATTCCGCTTGAAGTTATGCAACGCGCGTTTTTTTCTCACAATATAGCGGCCTTGGTTGAACTATAATCGCGCGCACCGTTCACCCACCGCCGAATTTGGATGCGTTTCCTCCTCCTACGAGTCGCATCGAGAGGCGCAAAAACACCGCGGAGAAAACAACTCCCGGGATGGGTTTTCGTCCGAAAGGTCGAGGCTCTGCCTCGATGCACGCATCCGAAGGTCTCTTCCTGCTTTTTTTCTTACCTACGTGCTAATTCACTCGTGCATTTTAGCGTTGTTAATGCCGTTTTGCTCGACAGCATAATGTACGACGCGCGGGATTGCGTAACCGGCGCAAAAAAATTCGCTCGTAAATCAATCGATCTCGCAGCTCGCTCGCCGGACTTGCTTCTCTGCGGCGTGCTTCGCTCGACTGTCACTTGTTTTTTCAAGTGCAAGCAACGAAAGCTGACGAGACAGCTCTTTTGCGCGTTAACGGCTGAACAATTAAACGAGCTCGCGCGACAACGGTGAATGTAAATTTCATCCCGGAGATGGAGCAAGCGTACGAGCGCGTATGAAACGTGGCGCAAACATCGGCGGATGTTGAGCCGCAAAGTGATCTCGATTCTCATCTGGAAAGCGCCGATTAACTTCTAATATCTCTCTCGGCTCGACGTCGACCGCACGACGAAATCGCGTCGCGCAACTTTAATCCGGAGAAAGACGGACGCGTTCGTTCCCCGTATATAAAGCCGCTCTATCAGCATACTTTCAACTTTGTGTGCCGGGTAGTAAAAAAAAGAAAAAGGAAAGGAAGAAAATAAGAAACGCCTCCTCTTCCTACCTCGTCGAGGCGAACCTTCGGGAGCAACGGTTCTTCAAACTTTCTTCACCGTTTTCGCTGCTACGCTGCGGGCCAGGTGACGCTCGACCGACTCTCCGGAGTCGAGAAGAAGAAACCACGAAAAGAAGTCGCGTATCAAAGCCCGAGGTAAAGGAAGGAAAAAAAGAAGGAAGAAGAAGGGACCGTTCGCGGCGAAGAGCCAAGCAACGCGCCACGTGTCGCGGCCGCACACATGTGACGCAACCTGCACCATGTGATACCTACCTGCATTTTCACGTGCACGATATTGCAGGAAACGCGCCATTATCAGTGTACGTCCCCGGGACGGTACCGGTGGCCGGCCGAGCTGACCTTACGTAACTTGTGTGCGGTTTGGGGCCACTTGACTTTCGTGTCATTAACCTTACCCGGCGTAATGTACCCGGCGACGATATATTTCGTTAGAAACTCAGGACGCGCGAGTTTCTCTTATGTAAGCGCTCGCGCGAAGCGAAGCGCTCGTACCCCGTTCTGCAAGCGCTCTCCGCGGTGCCGCGTGAATTTTACTATTACTGTCGTACTCGCGGCCCCTGCCGATGTGGATGGATGGGAACGAAGCATGTGAAAAATCGAGAAATCTCGCGAACCGCCTCGGGAATCGCCGAAAGCTCGGGAGCGAATGAACGCTTCCAATTGACGGAACAACTCGATAGCGAATATCCGAGAGATACGTACGCGCGTCGACTTGACAAATGATCATTTTCAGGTGGAAATGATATTCGTGTGCTTTCACTGGCAAAAAAATCATAGTTATTTTCGGCGCCAAGCATAATCCTTTTTCGAATGTGTTTGACCACAAAAATAGTCGAGAGAGCCATTTCTGCGGTAAGTGTTACTACAATGTCTCTGATAATGATCTTACGCGCGAGTTGCTGCTACCGTAAAATCTGCTCGATGCCGAAAACAACGATAATTTTCTATGAGTGTCGACACACAGCGGAAGTTCCACCTCGCGAGAGAGACGAGATGAGTTTCCCCGAGTATCGAGATAATCTCGCCGCGAGAATCTATGGAAATAAAAGTCTTTTGGACGGCGACTCGGACGATACAACCGACACGAATACAACGCGATCCAAATTGCTTATTCTAATTTATTAATTAATGCACAAATATATAGCACAAATATATTCACACTCGTACGTATTTACATCTCACGAGAACATTCTAACGAAGGATACAAGTTGGAGTTCTTGGATGGCATTAATTTGGCTCGATTACGGCCTTTTTCGTAATCCAGCGGGATCTCGTGTCCACTTCTCGTGATGCTATTTTTGGACGCAGCATCCTAGAATGTCCGACTATAGAAATTAAAAAAAAAAAAGTGTCCTACCAAACGCGAGAGCGGTCCAGTGGAAGAGAAAGCTAGGTCCTCTTTCGTAGGCCCCGAGCAAGAGTTCTCGGTGTACCGAGAGCGACGACAGAGGAAGGGACGAACGCGCCCGCTCAGATCAGAGATCAGAGTCGAAGGCCGATGGTGCAGCCGAAGAACCAGAAGTCTTTCCTTTTTCTTCTTTCCTTCTCTTTTTTTTTCTTCTTTCGCTCGTCTTCAAGGATCCGGTTTTCGTGTGTATGTGTGCCTGCAGTTTCCAGACGAAATTTTTCGCGGGAACGATCGATGAAGAATTCGATTTCTCGGAATACTCCACCGAGCGTCCGCCGAGCGTCCGCCACCGTCGAGGATTGCGACGTACACCCGTTCGGACATTCGACAAGGCGAGCCTCTGTGAAGTTCTCACGTAGCGCATCGGCACGGTGATACGCGAAGAATTATCTCGTCTTGTGATGAAGAAATGGCGGCGACAAATAAAAGGGTCTTAAACCAATCGTGTGTCGCGACACCCTGTACACTGGAATCCGCCTCCCCCCCCCTCCCCCCGATTTCAATTCGCGCGATGGTGGCGGGGTGACTGAAAGAAATCGACCACGGGGACTCCCACAGTTATCTTAACTGAAAAACATTTTTATTTGATAGAAAAAAAAAACATCAAATAACACAGGTTTGCGATCGACGGGTGAACACAATGCGGTACTTCCGAATCGGTAGAACTCGTGCATGATGCGGTAGGACCCAGTGGAGGTCCTATCGGGTATTCTCGAACGACGGAGCTTTATCGGACACGGCGCCGATCCCGCCGGTCGTTTGAGTACTAAGTAAAGGGTAAGGCACAATGTTGACGTCTCGAAGTCGAGCGCCTCTCGGGGGACGGGATCGGCGTCGGCGCTGCGCTCGTCGCTTCTAGGATGCACAGCCTGGGATACCTTTGGGAAATCGGACGTCACAATGAGTCGTCGACCGTGTATCCCGGATGTCTTGGATTCACAGCCTTTGCCCGCACTCGCACCCGAGCCGATCGGTAGATATCGAACGGTGCCGATATAATCCATCCTATTTCCGACCAGGCGTCGCGCGCCGCGCCCCGCCGGATGGCAAATGTCGCAACGGAATCTGTCGGCGACTTTCACGAAAATCGTTCCCGGTCCGGTTCGGTGCGCGGACAGTGCGTTCGATCGGTGCGACCGATCGCCTCCCCCTCCGCTCGTGTCGCTCGAGGAGCCGGTAGTTTTGTCGTTAGAAAACGCTGACGCCGCGTCGATATCGACGGGTGGTCTCGGGTGCGAGGGCAGTCGTCTCTCGCCTTCTCGTCTTGGTAGGCACGCGATTCGTCTCGTCGACCGGCTATTAAATCATTAAATACACACACACGGCAAACGCATGCTCACGCATGATCATTTGTGATGAATCTATGTCATCTATATACACATATGGGCATACACACATGGATATACGCTCGCGCACGCACGCACGCACGTGCACACACACACACACACATATATCTTCCTCGCTCGTACATAGTCTTACTGACATTCTCTCACTTCTTTTTCTCTATCTTAACGACGGTATATTGCTACGTTGATGTGAACGAAAGAGGTGCATCGAGCAACAAGCTGCCACCCTCGTTCGTCCGTGGAGATCTACGGCGAGTCGGCGGCGTTCTGGATCGTGACGCTGGTTTCGTCAGGTCGCGTATGCCCGAATTAACGACCGACGTCACTCGCCGGGAAACGCGAAGTCGCCTGTCGAAACCGTTTGACACGCCGAGATCGCGTCGATCTCGCCGATCTAGTGACTAAGCGTGAATAAATATCTGGCGAGGAGTAAGGGGCGAGGAGGAGAAGAGGAGCTGGGGAGGGGGAGAAGAAGAAGAAGCAGGCATAAAAAGTAACGTTCGCGGAGCGTTATAAATAAATACTCGTGGGAGAGGATGTGGGGACGAACGAGCGGTTGAAGTAGCGAGTGAGTAAGTGAGTCAGTGGTGACGGGAGGATGGGCAGGATTAGGGAGAGTCGATTCGAACCGTAGGCTCCTTTTGTACTCTAAGCCGTCGCCGAAGAGGACTCTTTCGTCTTCCTTCGACCATCCGATTGATCCTCCTTCGCGCTCTTTCGCACAAAAAAAGTTACTCTCGAAACCGAGAAAATTATTCACCATTTTTACGGTCCCGGCGCGAGCCGCCAGGGAGGTGTTAGTTCAGAATTTTTAACGGGATCGTAATAACGGTGTCATGATTATCAATTCGTGGCAGCTCGATGATGCCCGCGATATGAAAGACGACACGCTACCGATGATTTGGTATTTATTTATTTTTTTGTGACTTTTGTTTTTCTTTTCGTTTTTTTTTTCTTTTTTCCTTTCGAAATTAATCCCCGATCGAAATCGTTTAATTTGACATAATAAAGAAGAAGCCACCCTTCTGGTATGGCGAGGTCGTACCCACGGAGATTTAAACGGACGTTAACCGACAGAAATGTTAAAGTCAGTGGAGAACGTTCTCGTTAGTAATGAGGATCGGCGGTAATGGGATCAGCGACTGATCGTGGAAGTGGGATTTTAAGGTCTCGTCGCACCAAAACTGTGGCGGGGGCACATCAAGCAATACACTCGAGAAATCTACAATCTCTTACGCCTAATCTTAGCATATACGGTTCTATTCTACTAATAGCGTAATTTCTCCAGTAACTTCTAATTTCTGTTCGGAGGATCATTCAACTCCATTCGAATCATTCCTTAGGAAAACTACCTTGGATGCCGGAAGACGATCGATTGTCCGTAGCGGAAGGAATTTTTTTTTACTCGCCGATCGAACATGGCGGATGACATAATATTATCTTGACGATTAAAATTCGACTCCCGACGTAACAAATTCGTCGGTATATCTCTTCTCCGCGATCTACCATAAAGCCGAAAAGAGAGAGAGAAAAAGAATTAGTTTTGAAGAATTTATTGCATCAACCAACCAATAATTTATTTACGCAATAATATATCCGTGCTCGGCTATCGTAAATCTAATTCTAGTGAATATATATCTCAAAAGGATCTGATATATTTAGTTTGCTTTATTTTTTTTAATTTTGCCATGATAAGACAGTAAAAAAATTAAGCGATTTTTCGCTCGTCAAGAACGTTTCTCTCTCTCTCTCTCTCATAATTTTTTGTAAAATTTGGGATAAATTTTGAATAAAATTGCATTTTTGCCTATCGAGACAGTCTCGAAAATGCCGTTCTCGGATTGGAAACTCGCTTTCACGCCGCATCACATTCGATCGTTCTCCGACAATGAACATCGACCAAATATCCTTATAGAATTCCGTCTCGATTAATGCGATAGCGGATGGCTCTGCAATATCAGCACGCAACTTGCAAATCTTTTTTTTTTCATCTGACCTTCTTCCTCCGGCGATAGGAACAATGTCCGTGCTCTGGAGCCGAGGATGCTTTTAATGGCTGCCAACGTTACGCAGAGGTCCACTGACGGTGATCTCGTTAGTGTCGCATTCGGCCGCATGGTCGAAGTTCCTCTTCAGCAAACAGACCTTGAAGGGTTCCGGCGTCATCGTGACGCCGGAGATACCTTTCAGTTTCGGCAGCGGAGCGCCCTCGGGCAGCCTCAGGTCAAAGGTGTGCATCAGCGAACTGAAGAATAGGAAGACCTCCATGCGGGCCAGCACGTCGCCCAGGCACATTCGCCGGCCGACTCCGAAAGGCATGAAGAACTCGGGCTTGTGGACCTTACCCTCGGAGGTCAGGAAACGCTCCGGCCGGAAGGACTCCGGTTCATCCCACAGTTGCGGATTCATGTGGACGGCGTGCAACAGCGGTATCACTTGAGCGCCGTTTGGTATGAGGTAACCACCCAACGTCGTGTCTCTGTAACACGAAGGAAGGAGACGCTTGATCAGGCTTGATGTATTCATGAACGTCGCGATTGATGGTAAGAGATAACAACAATCGATAACAGAAATTGATTGAGAAGAAAACTCGAGAGAAACGAGAGCGCTGAGACGCATTTGTCGACTGACCGTGCAAATCGCCGGTAAAATTGATCTAATTTTTTACGAAAGAGGCATCTCCCTCTCTGAGTGAAAAAAATGGCAAGAAAAAGGAGCGACATGTTTAAACTCGAAGTTTCATCATGACGATCGCGTTCACATTTAACGTTCACGGTAATTGTAAAGTTTCGACGGTCTCGCCGAGTAACACGGGCGACTATTAATCCGCCGGTGAAGTCAAGTACCAACGTGACTTTTTTCTTACACGCGCTCGTCACGCTCTTTCTGGCCGCGTTCTCCGCGAAGAAGTGAAACCGCGTGTGTACCGCCCGTGCCGTTTCTAATGGCGGTCTCTGCTTTCATGCACAATCCCAACAAGTATATCCGATATATCGCGATCCGATATACCTGTCGTCGTGACTCAAATAAGTTCTTTGTCCGTATGGGAAACGGTGTCATCGACCTCTCGCGCGCGCGCGCGCGCTTCGGATCCAAAGGCGAGGCGACCCGGCTGAAAAGCCGGCCGGGAGGAGGGGGGGCCACGCACCTTTGCTTTCACTTTTGCTCGCCGAATATAATCGTCCAAAACGATCGCGAGGTTCCGATATATCCGACGCGGGAAGCCTCCGAGAAGGAAGGCCGGAGGGACTCGTTGCGAAATCCTCTCTTGGCTCACGTAGAGAAAGGGAAAGGGCCGGCGGCCCATGCGCGCTCATGTAGGACAGACCGGGCCGAAGTCGATGACGAAAACGATTTTCGTCGAAAGTTAGCGGAGGAGAATTGATAAGTTCATTTACCCTTTGGGAGCATGCGTGGTGCCGAGCGGTACGATACTGCTTCGGCGCAGAACTTCTAGGATAGTCGCCTCGGTCACCGGAAGATAGGGAAGATCTTCCAGGGAGGGCATCCTCGACCTTCCCACTACGTAGTCGAGTTCCTCCTGCACCGCCTTCGCCGCTTTCGGGTGGTGCAGCATCAGAATTACCGACCACTCCACGGTAGTCTTGATCGTCTCCATGCCAGCCGAGAAGAGGTCGCCCAGGATTTGTTGTATGTGACGATCTGTACCGATGGAAGAGAAACAAAACACGTTCAATATTTTGAGATCGCCGATACGAATATTCGACGATGATACTGTAACGTGAAGTGGATATCGAAGGTCACGAGTTTGTTAAAGTATGCAATTTTCATGCTATCAATGCTATCTCAACGCTATCTAATCAATGCTGTTGTTCTTTAACGATATGTAAAAGACGGCGGAAAACGGGAAAGGGGGAGGGAATTTCTCCCTTTTCGGAGAAATCGGGAGACGGAAAGGTCGATTCTCACTCACCGGGATTATCTTTGTAAACGAGCTGGTCCACTCGGTTTTCCTCTTTAGCTCGCTTGATATCGAGCAGGTAGCTGTCCACGAGATCGCGAATGTTATCCTCGTTGAAGGTGACTTTGTGCTCCTCGATGATCTTTTCGAGGAACGCAGCCATCTCAACTCGGTTCTGCGCGATCTTGTCGCGGGCTCGATGCACGAACGGCAGGTGACGCAGTATCGGTATATAGTTTACGACCGCCACGCTGCCGAAGAGCTGGAAGCCCTCGTGGATGAGGTCCATGAACCTCTTGAATTGCGGGTCACCGTGGTGGAAGCGCAGTCCCATTATGATCGTGCAAATCACGTTGCTGATCGACAAGCTGAGGGCGGACGAGATTTCCGTGGGCGCTCCTTGTCGCAGCTCCAACCCTCGTAGGAAGTTATCGACCTCGTGCTAAATTCAAACAATACGTCGTTTATTTCGCGAAGTGTCGACGTTTCGATCTCGGGGCAGCGTCGCGTGTAGCTTCGCCGAATGAGTGAATTTCACCGGGACGACAGAAGGATTTTCAACTTTTTTCCGCTAAAGATCAAAAGAGCCGTTCTGTTATCGGAAATAAGCACTATTTGAGCACGTTCGATGATATCGCGGGAAAAAGAGAGAGAATGTACAATTCTCAAGTGCGCGTTCCGTTCGAAAGCTTTGCCGATGTCTGCTGCAGCGTGTGTGTGAGAGAGAGAGAGAGAGAGAGGTCGCGCGCGGTAAATCGAGCGAATTCGGCACTCACTTTGATCCTGGATTCCATGGACTTCTTGGCGGCGCCCATGTGCGACATTCCGAAGTTTCTCAGCTTGTCGTGGAGGAATTTCCTCTGGTCCTTCCACAGCTCACCCTCGGAATTGACAATGCCTACAACAGCAACGGACACGATGCTGAATCGCGCGGGGAACTCTCGTATGCGGCGCGTCATCCGCGGACTCGTTTCAACTCCGCGGTGCCGATCTGCCCACGGACGATCGATTGCGACAGAGCTCGCGGAGAGCGCAGGTTAGCATTGACCGAGAAGCAACGGCGGTGGAAACGTTCAGCCGGTCGGAAATGCCACGATTCGGGGAACAGAAACGATAGCGGAAGAAAATCCAGCCGGGAAGAAGTTTTCCCTGCTCGAGCTAAGTTTCGCTTTATCGAGCTTGCTTCACCGCGACTGGACGGACCACCCTCTCCGTCGAACTGGAGGAAACATATCATGCGCGACAGTCGTGGTGACGATACGAGTGAAAAATTGCCGACGCACCCGGCGGAATGTGGAAACGCGCGCGAGACAGAGAGAGAGAGACGAAAGAACGAGTCGCAGAGTGCTTTAACCCTCTCCCCTCCCGCCGGTGATACGCCGAGACCGCGGTAAAGTCGCGTAGATAAAGCGCATTATCGGAATCTGCTGCGCTCGACACTCACCGAATCCTCCGAGGATGTCGATGAACGCGGTGTGCGGCCTGCCGGTGAACTCGTCGCGTCGAAACGCCTCACGTATGAGCCGGTGGTCGCTGAGCACGACGAGGTTCTGCGTGCCGAGGCGGAGGCTGAATATCGAGCCGTACTTCTTCGCCAGCTCGCAGAATTGCAGGTGTACATCCTGCCGCTTCAAGAACGGCAGGTAACCGGTAATCGGCAGGCCCCACGGTCCAGGCGGCAGGTCCCGAATGTACTTGAGCCACTGAACGTGTTTCACTATCAGAAGAACGGTGAGGAACACGAGAAGGCTGTAGAGAGCGTCCAGCCGGGTCCCAGCCAACACCTCCCTGATCCACTGTGCGGCGTGTTCCACGATCATCTCGAGCCGATCGCGGTCGATCGTGATCCCGATATACGTCCGAGTGCTTGCGGCGTCCTCGAGTGTCTGTCAGCTCGCGATTACCACTTGACGTATATATACCGCGCGAGAAGTCTCTATCGTCGGCGCTCTCTTCTCTCTTAATCTCCCGATAAAACCGGAGAAAAAAGATCTCTCGGAAAGAAGCGAAGAAACACAGTTTTAGCCTCCTCGACCGTGAACGGATAACGCTTCTCCTCCAGGCTCTGAGGCTCTGATCCCGCTACTCCCGTTGTCGCGACAGAAGTGACGCGATGCGCCGCGGCGAGGGAGGATACACTACTAGGACCCAAGGGCGTGCACTAGGAAGAGGGAGATCCGAAAAGTCGCGGGCTTGACGTACGGTTGACGAATAGACAGGGCGAGAGGGAGAGATGAAAGGATGAGAGAGGAAGTGTCAAGAGGAGAAGAAACGAGGGAGAAGAGAGAGTATATGTGTGTGTGTGAGAAGGAGAGAGAGAGAGAAGGGAGAGAAAGAGAGAGAAAAGTCGGTCACCGCCGCAGCCGAATTTGCCGCCGCTCGCCACGTTGTAAAGCGTGCGAGCTACGGGAGGATTGAGTATGTACTAACATACACCTTCTTGTCCTTGCCTGTCTTATATAGTGACTCATCAGGCGGCGGCCCCGCGGCGGACCCTTGGCACGAGGGAGGGAGGTGTCCGAATGGACAGAGAGAGGAGCGCCGAGGACGCCGGAGGGTGGGGGGGACGCCTCTCGGTGATCATCGGGGAGCAATCCGGTGGGGATAGAGCGTGGGTTGCGAGCGCGTCCGGGGTGGTGGACACTTCCGTTGGGGGTGCGAAGGCGGACCCCTCGTACCGCTATCTCGTTGGCCGAAGACCACGAGGCCTCTCGCCCTAGGGGCGCTGGTGGGGTCCAGCTCCCACCACGGGCCCCCCGTAGGGGTCCTATTCCTACCACCCTGGTGGTGGGAGACGCCGGCGTGAGCCAACGCGGCAGGAGCGAGTCCGGCCGTCGCGCAGACGTCGCGGCGCGACGCTGCGTGTCGCGCCGTCCCGGCGAGGCTCTCCGCCTCGAGGACGTCGCACTGCCTCCGTTCCTCGCACGAGAGTGCCGTCGCTCGCTGCTTGCGAGCCTGGTACAGGTTCCTCGTCTCTCTCTTCGATTCCCACCCTTCAGGTTTAATTGAAATTTAATCGAGTCCACATCGGTGTCGGTCTCCCTCGATCGGAAATACAGTTTAGCCGGTAATATCAGCGATATATGGGTAAACGCTTTCCAGGACGGAACGTTCGCTCGGCGAGTTCAGCGTTCTCCCGTGTACGGAATACCGAATGCACCCGATATGTCGTTCGGCTTCGGCGCTCGACCGTTACGCTAAATTGAGCGGGAGAGTCGCGTCCGACGATTCCAGCCGATTGACACAGTGAGCGCGCGAACGATCGCTCGCGGTAACTTGCACTTGGGGAACTCGCGGGCGCTCAATCCGCTCGCCGTTAGACGCACCACGGCGTTAGATACGGCTCTGTTTTTCTTTTTTCTTTTTTCCACAAAATCTATTTGTCCAGTCGTCCGTAATCGAAGCGGCGATATCTTGCAATTGCACTTTGCCGTTTGATAATCAGTTCGTGAAAGTGAGATAAAGCGAAGAGAGATAACCGAAGGTAGCGGCCGTACGCGCGCGCGGCTCGGAAGGATATCGCGTACCTTTTCGGCTTCTGCCGAAGGCGGGTAACGAGTTTCGTTACGAGCGGGCCCGCCGCGGTCGAAAATATTATTCCGCTCGCGCGAATACGCTGACCCGCGCGAAATATATTTCACCGGGCAGATTACACACGGCCTGCGAATACGTACGTGCCGCGCGCCGCGAAGAAATAACGGGCTGATAATCGGCCGCTTGCATCATAATTCGTGAATTGTGCCGATCGATGACTTTGCGCCGATGCCGAGTTTATCGAGTCCTCCGGGTCATTTGGTCAGACGTGCACGGACGGACGAATCGCGACGCTTTTTCGGACGGTCGCAATAATGCGCGCAAAAAGAGTCGCGCGTAAACCCAATTAATCTTAATCGCGGCTGCATTCATCCCACGGACGCCAGTGTTCGGTAAGCTTCGTAATGAAGTGCGTAATTACGCAAACACGCGTTGACGCACTGATCGCGGGCTCTCAATTCATCGATACCGCTGTTATTCGCTTTGCTAATGGAGTGTTATGAAATTACGAAGAAAATGCCCACGTCGGCCGTTATTGGTGCGATTAATATTTCGTGTGATAATTAACCGAGGTCGCACGTCCCATGATGAATACACGATGGAGAGGCAAGAGGACGGGATTATCGGAGGAAGCGCGTTCAGTGTAGTCTAGTAAAAAACAAAATCGTAGATTATATTTTATCGTTTATCGGTGCAGCTGTATCTGTTGTTCGCAGGATTCACATTTTTTCAGCCCGTTCAGCCGCACAGCCGCTCGTCGCCACGTGTCGGATCGTTTTCTTCGATAATTTTGCATTTCCCTCGGCGAGAGGGCCGCTTCGTCCGCTTCGCTTGTTTCCCACGATGGATTTTCCTCGGCGGCGGCACTTCGATTCGGGATCAAGCCGCTCGCCGCGATACACCTGCATCTCAGGTCATCGACCTGCTTCGTACCTGCCGCTGATAGCCGCGCTCGTTCTGCACTCACGGATACTTAAAGTTCAGAGTCTAATTAATCAGTCACGAAGCCGCCGCGAGTTAATCGATTAATGCATTGTGGGACGGAGACGTATGCGCTCTCGCCTGAGTTATTGCGCCTCTTCGCGGCTATAATTATGCGTGCTCACACGCGGCACGATCGGCGAAATTTGATATCAATTTTGATCAACACATTCACGATCCTCGGGGAGACTTTGTACCACCACCTTTGTACCAAACTTCGATAATACGAACGAGAAAACTGGCGGAACGCGGACGCCGAGTTACTCGTATTTTATTGCGACGCGCTCGCGACAGATCGCGTTGATTTGAACGCGAT
Source organism: Dinoponera quadriceps (assembly GCF_001313825.1). NCBI lineage: Eukaryota > Metazoa > Arthropoda > Insecta > Hymenoptera > Formicidae > Dinoponera > Dinoponera quadriceps. The sequence goes on from NW_014556445.1 coordinate 805,327, forward strand.
GCGCGCCACCCGTCGGCCGCGAAACTTTTACGAAGAAATCGCTTTAACAACTCCACGGCACGTTGTAAAGTGCCAGCTGCATTTTCGAATCGAAGTTGAATTTTCGCGCCGCTCGTATGTAAAACCGACGTCTGACCTATTTGAGCATATTTATTCGTCCGGTACGGTGCGACCTGTCCAAATATGGGGAACCGCATTCGGACAAACGATATCTGAGTACCCGAGCCGGTGCAGAGTATGCACGCATCCCCGCCATACCTGGCGAAAACGGCGCTCTCTTTTCTTTCTGCGACTCTCTGTACCTTCTGTAGGGAGAGAGAGAGAGAGAGAGAGAGGGAGAAGAGGAAGGATTAATTTACTACTGCAAAACCGTAATAGGATTATTCCAGGCGCAAAGCGTATTAGTTTTTAAACTCTACCGGCGGATTGAAGGTTTTATGGAAATTGAATGATAAACACGCGCCGTCATATTTGGGTCAATGCTTTTTTCCCCTCCTCGTGAGATAGCTTTGCAAAATGAGTTGGAACAAAGTAGCGATTAACACGTCCAGGTAGACGAACGATCCCCCGACTATTTTCCATCCTGTCGCTGTACGTGCGTAGATTCGACTTAATTATCGTCATTATCGCGACGCTTAACATCCTATTACGTATCATTTTCCCGGTTGATCCGAAGACCACCAATTTCAAGAGGCAACGTTCGCACGCGTCCATTAGGGAACCTATATATATAATTTATGAGATTTTAAGATCTCATTAGCAAAAACAGCCGACCGAGATTGGCAAGGTGAGGATATCTTTCGAGTACAGGTGAAACTTTGGACGGTGAGGTCATTACTCATCTGATTTGACGATTCGTACGTTTCGGCGTAGAACTTTAATCTCGGGACCCCTCGAGTGCCGGCTTATCGTTATCCGGCCGCTTTCACGTAATAAAATAAACACTCGAGCGATTTTTGCTTCTAATCTGCTCAGAAGTTTCCGGACATTGAAACAAAGCGGTTATTATTAAACACGTGACCGATATTGTAGGTTTGTCGTGTGAACGACCTCAGGATCGTTAGCGGTGCGCCGCGTTACCTTTCTAGAATCGACTGCGAAGTCCAATGCGAATGAGCTCGAGTGAGCGTTTCTCACGTTTTTTTCAACAATTTGATGGATATAATTTCCATTTATAATCGCGCCAGTTATGAAACAGTCGTGTTAACCTTGAGAGCAACACCCGCGATCTTGAAGCTGAAGCTAACCATTGCAATTACCTGTAACCAAGTAACGTTATAGGCAACATTATCAGGTCTACATCAGGAAATGGCAAAAATCGTGGTTTTCTGTATTTCTTTGGTCTTACGAATTATCAAGTTAATTGTCAATTTTTATTCATTGTCTTTGTAGATTGGATCGTCGTCAAGAAACCATACGAATCTCACCGGATCAGACTGATAGTAGCAGCGGTCACACGTTGACCGAACTTTTTTTTCTGAATAACGGAGGAATCAGAGTGGGATATGATGTGTTGCACAAACGAAGAGGGGATAAGCGGAGGAAAACGCCGTGCAGGCCTCGCAGGCCTAGCATGTTATTGCCGGGGGTTAATTACGTCAGTTATATTTCCACGCTGCGAGATGCTATACGCTTCACGATCGACGAAAATGTCCGGGACACCGGGCGGACATTGATTCACAATTTCAGTTGATTCGCTCTCCGCACGCGGCAGACGGGATCGTTTTCGTCGCGCATTCGGACGCAATGTAACGCGTCCGTTTCAGTTTACTATCCCGTCTGCGGCAAATGGCGCGATGCGCTTAGGCTCGCCAAAACCCGAGAGTCTCGTTGTCTACGAACATCGGATTCTCACAGAATTCGCAGTTCGCGTTCACGGTGAAGCTCGACGTCAGCATTAAGAGTTTCTTGCTGAAACTAGTGCGGCGGAAACGCGGTTTCCTACGGAACGCACGTCACACCGCGACGATACACGCCTTCCCTCGGAGGCACGTCGATTCACACATCGGCGCGAACACGGTGGAACATTCTTCCGTCCCCGCCGACGGCTGGTGATCTTTTTTTTTCTCTTATCGTCCAAACCGTAACTCGATGAAACTAGACTGATGCAGCTGTGCAGCCGAGACTGTGCGCCGTTTTCTTTTACCTTAACATACATCGTCTCTCGCGCGAAGACCTTCGATCCAAAATTAAAACATGACTGCACTCGACCAACGCTACTTACTCTTCAAGTAACTTTCCGCTTGCCGATAGTTGTGTAATTAATTGCATTAAACGCGCGTCCGTTGAATTCATTCGACGCGATAATAATCGCGAACGTGCGCGTAGCATGCGACTCTCTCTCTCGATCTTCCGTAACTTCGATAAACTTCTGTCGCTTCGCACCGTCGTCCAGCGAATGCATCGCTCGCGAAATGCGCGTTGGAGATGACGCTTCTCCTTCGGTCGTTGATCCAGAACAGAGAGAACGTGACGATTCTCTCTCTCTCTCTCTCGTCAGAGCTCGATTCAGCGCAGGCCAATGAAATGGGATATCGATACCGCGGGGAAACACATGCGCGCCTCTCGATTATCCTCACGGCTTCGCGGCTACGAAGGACTCTGCACGCGCCTCCAGATAACCGCGTGACCTTCGCGATCTTCGGGATGCATCGTGGTCAAGCTCACGTCGCGCGCGTCTTTCGAGCGCGCTCAGCGGGGCGCAGAGTGCAAGGATCAAATAGGCGCGGTTCGGCCGATCGTGAATCGGCACGTGCTGATTCGTTACGCTGCCCGATATCGCGCAGCGACTCGTTTCATCGGGGAAAACCTGTTTCGAATCGGCGGGGAAAGAATTCAATCGCTCGCTCGTTGACGGATTTCAGACGCGGGTCCGCCGATCACCGGGATCATCGGCCGTGCGCAAAACTTCTGTCCGCGAAACGAGGTTGATTCCTTCCATTTTCCTACGAGTTCCAGTAGATTCAACGAAAATCTGTCGCGTCTCTACTCTCGATCGAAGCCTCGACGAGAGGAGGCCGAATGTCCACCAGCGAAACGACGAAAACAATCCGTCTCCGATCTCGAACGCGATCTCTCGGTGGCGCGTAAATGGAGCGAGAAGAGGTGGAGACGAAAATCAGTCGTAATCTACTTCGCCAGCGACGAAGGCGAGAGAAAAAGGAACAATGAGGAGGAGAGGCAACGCACCGCGTCCATACCCTTTACGCGACCGTTCGTAAGAGAGGTGAACGACCGCGGGACAGACTTCTCCGAAGAAAATCACCATGCCCCCCCCTACTTCCCCTCCTCTCTGCACCCCTGCCGACGCGGAGCCCCTTTCTATTTTGCCCGATCGGATGTGAACGCGCACTTACGGACGCGCTAAAACGACATCCTGGAAAATCGGAAATGCGTCGCGGTGTCATATCGTGTGTCGCAGACGCGCGAAGGGAGGAGAAGCGCGGCGGAAATGACACGGTGGGGCCCCGTTTCTCGACAACGACCGGAGGGAGGAGGAAAAGGACAAAGCAGAAGAGAAGAGGACGGGACGGCGACTACGAGGACGAGGAAAGGGACACAGACGAAGAAACGCGGTCTACGCTCTGTCTGTGATCGGCGGCAGAGGTGAACGACCGTCCATGTGGAGGACGTGTTGCTGCTGCTCCCTTCCCGTCGAAAGAGCGCCGCGCGTTACTCCGCCGGACGAGCACGGGGCGCTGCTGCGCGCGCGCGCGACGAACCGATCACGTCGCAGGTGCGATTCGCGGCATGCTAAATCGCCGATGGCGGTGAGGTATGCCGGAGGACTGGCGGATTTCGCGCGATGGAAATCAGGGAGAGTCCCGGCCGAGGCGACGCGCGAACGCTTGATTTCCTCGCGGACTTCTCGAACGGGAGCGCCGGCTACGGAGATCGCGCACTCCGAGGAAGATTTAGCGATCCCAGAAATGTTTTCTATTGGAAAAAAGTCTGAGCAAGCTCGATGGTGTATCTTCTTCTGCGCATGAGGCGGCTGAAACATAGAGAGCTCTAAACGCATGAAATTTAATCCGGTAGATTGATTAGCTGCGACAAAGCAACGGGAATTCGAGATCAAATGCACGCGACGCTTGAATTCGAACGGCTGATCAATTTAGCTGCGGTGACTACGACTTAGCTTTAGTTTCTATACAGCTGATTCTTTCCTCGGGTATGGATAATCACAGATGTAACGTCGCGATAGTACTTGAACTTCTCCGCGGTTTCGCAGCTTACGGGCGTCGCGCGCGCGCGCGCGGCCGTCCGCTTGATCGCGCGCACTACCAAGTATCAGGCTGATTGAGTAACGAGCATTACGGCTCTTTAGCTTTTCGGCTCATTAATCCGCACGCATCTGCGTATCGCGGGGCACATCTCGGTGGCCCCTCCTCGGTCATTGGCCCCTTAGCGAAGCGCTCGCGATACTCTCAAAGTGTGCGTTAGCAATTGATGAAAATTATTTTCGTGGGTTACGATTGATCCTAATTACGGCAGAGAGATCGGTAGGAGAGCCCCACCGCGATAACTTCGATCACTGGCCGCGGCGAAAATCCGAAGTGGGGCGGCAAAAGAGAAGAGAAGAGAAGACACATCGCTCACGCGCGTCCATCGACGTCGCCGCGGCCGACCGCAATTGACTCTCGCGACTTATTACGCATGCAGAAAAAAAAGGGGGCGATACGAGTAGGTTAATCACCCCCCCTGGCGCAGCGTGCATTCCTGAGGCCCCGCTCTAACAAATGCTAATCCGTCAACCGGAGATTTACATAGTCGCGCTCCTCGCGCAACAATGGCATTCTATCGCGCGCGCCTTTTGCTGTTGCGCGCATCGCGCATTAGATGCGCGCACACACACGCGCACGTACACACGGCGCGAACGGCAGGTCCATAATTCCTCGCACGTACCAATAAGTGCATCCAACATTCTTCTTCCTTAACGAATTCTCGCGGCGGCGATCGGCTTAACCGGCCGCTCTATGTACCAATAGGTTTCGCCGAGATCCACGTAGCGGACGCTTTCTGCTCACGTATATGTCATGTAACAGCGCCTCGGTCGCTGACCTCCCGATTAATTTAGATGTTAATTGACACTCCCGCTAGAGAGTGTCGCGAACTTCTTGCTCGAGGGATGCCTCCCGAGGTGACACGGCGTTCATTGCGACGCGAGAGAATCTTTTAACGTATCGGGACGGCGCGCGAGTAGCTTCCGCTTCTCCGAGTTGGCGCGCGAATTTTCATGATTGATCTTCAATTATTGATCAACACGATCGTACAAGATCTTGTAGGAAGAATGACGAATTAAAATGATATTTCTCCTTATGTTATTTTTCGCCAAGCTGTACGTTAAGAGATGTTTTGTATTTGCGTTGAGAACGGTCTTCGTGAGGCTTTTCGTGTTGAATTTTCTACATACATGTGTGCGTTAATTTAACATATCGTGCTCACGTTGTCTCAATATTTTGCGTTGAGTAAATATCCAATACGTGTAAATGTTCGATAAGTGTTAAGATAACACTTTTATATTCCGGCGTCGATTAACATACCGTGGATATTAATTTCGTGTTAACATTTGTGTCACTTCTCAACTCGTTCACGTTGCGTTAAATTAACACACAAATGTGTGTTTGGGACATGCGAGGTGTGTTAAACTGACACGCAATTTTTCACTGTGTCAACTGTACCGACGTTGCCGTACAAATTGTAAATCTGACGAACTTCGAATATGTGACGCCCACATTTTTACGAAGAATTACATTCTCGGATAAGAATGATCGGATCTTCAATGATTAATCTGTTTTAATTATTAACCTATTAGCCGGTTAATAATTTTGATTATTAACTGGCTGCTCACAGCCCGTCGAAGATTCTCGATGGAAGATCCGACCGACCCGACCCGCCAGCCATGGGCCCGATGAAAATCCTGCTGAACCATTTCCTGACCTCCCAATTAATTTCCTGATTTCCTCGTGCCCGACGTCGGCGTCCACCGACCGGCCCGCAGTCGTAGCAGTAGTAGCACTTGGCTACATATAAAAGGAGAGGCAGCGCGACTAGAGCGGCACTATTACGCGTCTCATACGACGTACGGTGTGCAGTAGAAGGTGGTGTCGTGGAGAGGAGGAGGAGGAGGAGGAGGTGGGACACATCTGGAATGTATGTAAGGTAAGCGGCATCCGGGCAATGCCCTCGCATGTAAACAATCAGAAATTGCAGCCCCGGTTTCAGCGAGTAAGCGGGCTCCGTTCACGTGTGTCGCACTTACGTTCATGCACGATCGCTCGGCAACTATTGCCGTTGTGTGTGTACGCGTGGTACGTGTGCCATGTGTGGGGGTATGCGTGATCCGCACACGCATATCAGACCGCTCATTTATCCGCGCTGCGCTTGTTGCGTTACTTCGTTTTAACACTATTGCTCGATCGCACGGACTTCTGATTTGAACGCTGAAGCGTCCGCGTGTCCGTCGTACCGCGATAATTTTATCGATGTTTTTTTTTCCTTTTTTAAAAGAAATAGTGCGTACCATGCATAACCGAACGTTCGAATGCGAACAGCGCACCGGCGCTCGGCGATTGAATTAATTAATTATCGATCGTAACGCAGAAATCAATAATTAGTTGTGACAACCAATCTCGCCTCGTATACGCGATACAATTCCTGTGCCACGCGTAAATAAAGCGGGTCTGCTTCTTGCATTATCTTGAAATATCATTTGAAATTATAATGACGATGTAGCGTACAAGAAAAATGCTGGCACGTACCACGGAGCGTCGCAACATACTTGCCAACGACTACATGCATCGGCTGGGGAGGAGAAGGAGAAGGGGAGAGAGAGAGAGAGAGAAATATCTATCGCAAAAAATAGCGCGGATGCTTGCATGCTAAGCGCACGGTTATGCTTAAACGAGCGTTTAACCTAGAGCCGAAAGATTGACTACCTCTCACTCGCGGGAGCTCTAGTTCTCGGAGTCCGCGCACTAAGGACCTTCGGTCGTTGAACCGTGAACGTTCGATTTGACGACGGATGAAAAGCGCTCGCGTATCGCGATTCCTCTCTGATTGCACCGCGTGAAACGGCTCGCGGATCAGCTTACTTTTGCGACAAGAATTATTCCCACAGATATATCATATCCGCATGATGGCCGGAAAGTCGATTTGTGATTTGAAAAACTTTATGACTTTTTATAGGTGTTGAAAAATTCTCTTTTCGCAGATCTCGCTGGAACTCGAGGAGATCCGAGATCATAGAAATTCGGGGCATCTTGTGTATTATAATATCGCGAAATATTGTGTCGAGAAAACGGAGAAGTTATATATGGGGAAAAAGTTATTATCAATGATTCAAGATAAAACTTGCTTACATGTAGAGAAATTCTCGATAATTTCACCAAAAATATCATATTCCTGTATACCCAAGAATATGATATTTTCTGACTATCTTCATGTAAGATTATATTCTTGCTCGTGTGAGAAAATACGAGTCTCGATAGTAATTGTTTTTCTACGCACTGACTTAGCGCCTCCCAGCTCCGCGTATTTCTCGTCGCGACGAAGTTGGTTTCCGCGGCGCTTCGGCAAATTCAGCGACGTTCATTGTCGTCTTGATTCACCTCTGCTTGATCTCGCACAAAAGTCGCGGACTGCATCCCCGCCGGAGTGCGTATGTGGGTCAGAGTGGGACTCGGTAAATGTACCGGTACCCCGCTATGGTACACACAATAATCGTACCGTATGCTTAAACGCTTGACACTGTCGACTTAAATCGGCCCACGCACGGCACGCCCTTTCATCATCGCCTCTGTATAATTTAAAGATGCGTGTTTAACGGGAACGACCTGCGCCTCCGCGTCGCCGTTGGAAAGGACTTCCGTGGACGTAGCGGCGAACTCGGTGGAGGGACTTCGCAAGGATCACCGACGAGAGTCTTCCGACAAGTATCGCTTCTAACGGCTAATAACGGGCCAAGGTGGTTTTGGGAAGTCCGTTATTCCTCCGGCGTTCTGTCGCTCGGATGATCGTACGTTAGAAATCGGGTCGACCCTCGCTGATAACCTCGTTGCACGCCGACCATTGCGCTCGGATCGTGCGTTAATAATGATCCGCCATTAATAACGATTCGGTAACTAATTTGAGAATCGGAACCAATCAGATAGATACGATCGACTCCGATCCAACTTCATCGAATCTACGTGTAATAAAGTGCCTCCTACGCCGGCGAATCATTAAGAGCCGGATCTCGAAACGCGAAGCAGAATCGCGTGATCCACAAAGTCGAATTGTTTGTCGAGCTAAACGTAAAGCGAAACTGTAATCGCGAGTGATTAACTGCGTATTATTTACGGGGATTTTTTTGAATACCGATAAACTATCGGTATCTTCAGGTATCGGGCGTTACTCTTCAACTATCGATACGTATCTAAAAACTATCGGTATCTGTACGTGAAAAAAATTTACATTCTTCACATGTAAGTCGGCTTGTTTGTTCGCGTGTGCGATCTTCTTTTAGATCCTCGTTCAACGTACGATAATGTAAGTCGATTAATCAACTTTGACGCAAGGTGAACGATTCCACGGTGATTCCCCGACAAGATTCGCAATTAAGGACAAATTGCCGATCGAATAAAAAGGTAGAGCTTATCGTTCACTCTCGCCTAAATCTTGATAGTGTCAGCCAACTCGAGTGTGTAAGAGACTTATCAGAAGGGGTCACATTCACCGAAATCTTGACGATATCGGCCAGCTCGATCTTGATAGTATCCGCCGTTATCGAATCGCGCTAATTCGCTGCAGGATATATTTACATACATACATTTGGCTTATCGGACAAACTTCGCGAGGTTACCGCAATACTTTCTCGTTTCTTCACGCGATACACATATACACACATAGACGCAGAGACACACAGTAATACGCACACAGCTGGAACTCCAATTGAGAACGCAATACACGATAATCCGATGACCGAGATCACTTTTTCGCATACGTGCTGTAACGAAATATAAAGCAATAACAATTTATCGTCCACTTAAAAATGTAAGCTTCGGTGATATTGACTGCACCGTGTTACACAATATCAAAGTGACATTGATAGCGCGTCCAAGTTATCGTACGTTGCACTCCGTCACGAGAGCAGATATTGCAGCCTAATAATCACCGAATGCGATTGCGGTTGAATGGAGAAATTTAAAAGGAACAACGCGATAAGAGTAATGCCCGATAAGCGAAACACCGAGTGCGCGATTACGGTGGGCTGCCTCAGCTGGAAGAAAAAGAGACCAATCGGAATAGATTTGATTAAAGCGGCATCGATAGGCCGAAAATTTATTGCCAAAATATTATCGAGCTCGGGCCGGGGCGATAAATGCACGCCTGATTTTCACAATCAGGCGTACATTAATTAAATATTGCGTAGAATCTCGAAGTTCGATGCGTGCGTAAACTCGGAGAATAATAATCTGTATCGCGCTGCGTCGTGCGTGGGGGTGCAAAGGGGATGAACGCTCCGGCGCGCACACCTTATCGAGCTCTTCGAAATTTCGGCAAGATAAGCACCGCCGCGCTCGCCGCGACTGCTCGCGGTGCAGTGTCCTTTTCGACGCTGAGAGCAACGGACGATAACCCGACTAGCCTTCGAATTTGATTTCGAGTTGAATGACACACCGTCTCGTTTGCATCCCGGGAGAAAAGGAAAAAATCGTCGAGTTTCTTCGCGCGATTTTTTGGCCTTAACCTCTCCGCTGCTGTCTGTCCGGCGGTGCTGAGATGCGCTCGAGGACGAATTTCGCCGAACTGTGAAACAGATTACCTCAATCGTCGCTTGTCAGTTTGTCTGCGGTCTCGAAATACAAATATATGAAAAAACCGAGCGCCGTGCTATCGATATTCCCGATAAGCTAGAAAATTCGCCACGACAATGGCGTCTATCGTATCAAACGTGCTGTACAATAAACATTTTTTCTCTCCTCGGTTTTTTTCTCGGTCGATCTGGAGGCATTTAAAATGCAGATCAGCTGGAAGATCAGACGTGAAAAACAACTTATACTTTCTACCAGAATCGTAAACACGCGCGAAATAATAGATACTAGCTACTACTAGCAGGTTGGAGAAGTTTCAGTTTATTAATCGATCGGCTGGTGTGACAAAAAATAACAAATAAATCAATCGCACGGCACGTACGCGCAGACACACACGCTCCTGCGATCAAGGCCATTGCGTTCAATGATCCTTCTGCGAAATGAATTAGCGAACGCCTCGACCATCGACTTGACGTCAACTACGGCGTCTCTCTTTACGTGTTTTGATACACGTGCCGACCACTTGCGATCACACGCTCTAGCTAGACGAGTGTCTCGATTCTATCTTATCGTCCGATTATATCTAACTGTCTGCCCGAACTTATGATTAGTCGGCATGCGAGATTCGATAATTAAAAGAAGAACTCAAGGGCGAATGTCTCTTGCAACTATGTGGCTACCGATTGCCATACGCGTGGCAGTATAATGCTTGGAATGGTGGAATTATGACGCGATATTTTGGTCTTTTATCTCGATGCTTCAAATTTATATAACAAACAACTAAAGACCATGAGTCGTTCACTATAAAATAATAAAAGTTGCAACATCACAGTTGTGCGGTACATCGCATTTCTTAAAACAAATCCGATCACCCGTATTATATCAGTTACACTGAGAAGAAAAAGAATAGTAATAGAATCAACGAAATTTTGCTTAAACGAACAACATTTTTGCAACACAATGATGGCATGATAACGTTATTTATCAGAATATATATTAATCATTTCATTGTCAAAGTGCATGTAGAAAAAAAAGATTTCTGTGGATTTAATAAGATTTCTTTAATTGAAACAAATTGATCTTTTGGAATGGGACAAGTAAATGAATGTTTGATTCAACAAACAGGATTGTTTGGTTTCTTAAATAATATATATTTATCTCTCTCTTTACGTCAAATAACATATTTCTTTTATATCTTTACCCAAACACTACGACGATTGTCACAAGTAATAAATTATTTGAGAAAAGTATCCGAACACTGGATGTCATGGTTGTACACTGTGTTAGAAAGCATTAAAGAACTTCTTTGTTTCAGTGGAACGATATTTAATATGTGATGAGATAAATGTTTCTTTTATTGAAAATCAATCATCATTATTTCCTCTAAATAACACTGCTTTTCCTATCAAAAGCAAGGTTTATTCTAACGAAACAACAACATTTTCACCCAAATAAAGTGATATTTGATATTAAATTATGTTTCTTTATATTATTTATAACAAATCAAAGACAAACAAACACTTGTATACTACATCCGAAGAAACCTCTTTCCCTTATGCTTACATTACGCCATTGTATTTGGATACTTAATACGTAGCGGCTTTTAGTACTAATCCGGTGTAGTGATCGAATTCGCTATCAGATGCGTGCTAAGCCCGCTCGGCCGTTCGCAAGAGAGAGAGAGAGAGAGAGAGAGAGCCGCGTTTCGTCTCGCCGGCGGGCGCTTACAGGCGCGACCGCGCGTCTATTTAGCTCTGCTGGGGAAAACAAAATCGTATGCAGCGGACACGCGTCAAAACTGAAGAAGAAAACGAGGAAACCCCGGCGCGCGACGTCGCGCATACGAATCCGCGCGATCGCTCGCTCGCGCGTGCACACGCACGCACGCACGCATGCATCCCGTAGCGAGCGCACGTACGGTGCATCGTGCTCGCGCGCACGACTTTCCTCGTAAACGAGGCATATTTTTCTCGTGACTCGCCGAGGCGATCCTCGCGAGAGAGGCGGCGACGATATATTGCGAGCACGTGTACTACGTGCGCGTACGTAACCGTCGGGATAATGGCGGGTGAAGGACCGAGAACGATGCGTCGGACGGATGGACTGGTTGGTCGGTCGCTCGCCCGTTACCATCACTGACCACCGCCAACGGGTCAGTGACCTGAGGTCTCGTTTGTAGCCGAAATTTTCGAGTCGTGCCGCGGCGCATCGGACGATCGCCGCTACCGGGCCCGCGCGCGCGCGCATGACCTCTCCTCTCCTTTCCTCGCCTCTCCTCTCCGTTGTACGCCTTCTCGTTGAATCTCTTGCCGGGTGATGACCAGACACACGATGTTTTCTCGCTATACCGGAACGGATCGGCGAAAATTCGCCTTGCCGAAAAATGTCCCCGAGTATCGCGAGCGAAATGTGCAGATTTATTCGGCGAGCGCGCACAGGCGACGTTGAAAAACCTCTCTCGCGATTGCGATGTGGGAGAAGTGTTTTGCAGGACGCGCTTCGTCCGTTGGAAATTCCGCCGCTCGACGACCGGAGCCCGTGGTAACGCATGGGCACGTGACATTCTGCATCGAGCGTCGTCAAAAGCGATGCAATGCGATGATGAAAACTACGCGCGCGCACTATCGCGGCCGGGATTTTCTTTTCCACCGTCGCGCATGGCAGGACTTATCGAGTATGAGGAAATTCGAGTTCGGCCGCCGCGACGAGGGGAACAGAATTATGCACGTCGTTTATCGGCCTGAGAACGAGGAATATAATGATAAGAGGGAATTGAGGAATAAAGACGTTCCGAGGTAATTGTTTCTCTCGATTCTTCTGACGGCACTTCGGTCGTTGGTCTTTTCTTCCAACCGCTAACGGAACTTTTCAGTATTATTATTTGGTATTATTTATTAAATTGTAATCTTCGGTGAGATTTCCACTCGACATCGATCGATTTACTCACGTCCTACGGCCGCGTAGGATCGTCGAAAATTCGGTGCTTACCTGCACGTGCGCTGTCGGAGCGTTTAACCCAAATTGTTAGTCAGCTGTTAGCCTCGTCATTACATTTATGCAAGGAAACATGCCTACGTCGACAATCATTTCCTCGTTCTTCGCACGTGGTGCATGACACTTCTGTCAGTAACAGGTCAAATTATGTAAGACATGTGTTTCTCAATTCGCATTATCGATGGCCACCGCGAACTGTCAACCTCACCGGTGATTGCTGACGTTGCGCCTGAAAATCGCATCGGCCAGCAATCAGCGAATCGCATCATCTGCATTCCTACGGTCGCTCTTCAGCGAAATATGAAATTGTTGCAACGGTTCGGCCACGGAAGTTGTTGCAATCGGCCGCGAGGATTTGAATATTCTTCTCGATGTCTCAGAAGACGAAGACGCGTTGACGATTTACCGGGGCAAAATTTTATTTCGTATCTGCCCGAGAGTGCTTTATTTAACGTGCTCTCGACGTGGCCGGCGATCAAGGTAAAGGCGATAAGATAAATTACCGTTCGCAAAAAATGGTGATATTAATTGTTTATTTGCACGTTACTTGAATAATACGCGCGATAGCGGAGCCTCTCTCGATAATCCGAGATATCCTGAGATAGATCGGGGAGTTTAATGAACCGGTCTGATATGAGAGTCACGAAGACCGTCGGCCGATCGAGTGTCGAACATTGTACACGATATTTAGGTAAAATAACGGCACCCTAACAATCCGGCCCACCGCATCAAACTTCTCGATCAAGTATCAACTATGCTGCGACGTCTCTACACACGGTGCGATGCGGCGGCCTCTCCTCGGGGCTTTCGCAGAGCCTGTGCTTATTTCAGGTGAGCCACGGGAAGGAGGGAGAAGCGTAAAACGTCGTCCTTCTTCATCTACAATATGACTTTAGTTGACTTTGTTGTGCCAGTGACTATTACACACGGCGGATGTTGACGAGAGCTTATCAGCTTCGCCGCTCGAGACCTTCTCATCGACCGGTCAGCGAGCGATGGTCGTCGCGTTTCGCCGCAAGCGAACTTTCCGCCGCGGATTTGAATCGGACGATTCCCTCGCGTCAGAGGGTATTATCCTTCGGGCAAACAAGAGCAATCGTGCCGACGAGACAGCTCATCCATCGAGCGACTTTCCTCGTTGATTTCGGGAGAGAGAGAGACACGCGCCGGGAAGGAGTTCGCGCGAAATGCCGATACGTGGCGAATATCGGCGGCGTTATAAGCGCGCACGGCTGACTGCCGGGGTGAACGACCGGCAAAGTGGCGTAAATGCCGCACACGGATCGGCCAGGAGTCACCGCTTCGTCCTTCATTTGTGAGCGACGACTCTCGTAGCCGACTGACCGAAAGCTCCGAATTCGACGGCCCGGCCGACGACGACGACGGGAGGATGCGCCTCGTCTTTAATTCGGCGGGGTCGGCGAACTCGCGTCTCTCAAAGGCCACCTTAGAGCGGCCGTTTCGGACCTCGAGGTGCATCACGCAACGTTTCGGTACACTTGGTGGCCCCCTCATTCCATGGGGCAGTCGTGTCTTATCACAACCGTTACCTTCCGGCGTTTCCATATGAGCTACGGATTACTATCCGATTGAAAAGTGAACGAATTCTCCCCGATCGGAGAAAGAAATTACGAAATTAGCAGATTTCATCGAGGAACAACCGGGAGACGCGCCCACCGCTCTGTCACAGGGTGCGCCTAGCTTACTAACGAACCGTTATTCGACTTCCATATGCGCTCTCGCATTATTATTCTCGATATTTTGTCATTGAGGTGAGCCGGCTGTTGGACGAGGAAAGTAGACCGCGAGGATAAGATCGGAGATTACAATGGGAGATCTTATTATCGTAAGATGAGAAGCACGTCCGGTACATCAACGTTGCTTGACGATACCGATAATGGATTGAATTCATCGGTCAGGTTCAAAAACCTCTTCAAAATCCCACGACGTGAGACATGTGGAACACGTCATGGTAAACAGCGCCGAAATATTTTCTATCCCCTTATCTTGAGAAGGAATTTTGGATGCCTTATCTTGAGAAGTAATTTTGGATGCCTACAATTTGTTTATCTTATCTCCCCAACATTTCTTTCGTCACGTTCCTATGATGATGTAGGCGAGGTGAATGGCCTGAATTGGGCGAAATTAATTAAAGAGAGAAAGAGAGGGAGAGGAAGAAAGGGAGAAGAGGGAGACAAGAGGAAGATTCGGTGCGGGAATCATTGCTGCGGTATCGATTAATCGATCAGCTCCGTGAATCGAGTTCAAAGACTTTAGGAAGCTGACGAAATGATAAATGCCATTTCGAACATGTAATAAACGGGATCAACGAGCAGCGAGTTTACGAAGTCAAAAATCAATAATCTGTAATTGATTGAATCAACCGGTTGGACATGTTGCTTTTTTTACGTCCAAGGTTTTCCCTGCTTATTCGGAAATAAACTCGTCAATTTTCAGCAAAAGCGCCACAATTCCGTCGCGATTATTTTGTATCGTTTAACAATTATTTACCAGGCCGTCAACTCGAAAGTCTCCATATCTCAGATCGCAGTTCCGCCAACGAATTGAAGCGATATCTCCTATCGAGATTTGATACGCATATTTATAAGCCGATATATTGAGAAACTTTCTACCCTCGTTCAGGATTTAATATTTAATCCAATGCAAAGTTCACTCAATGCTTGCAGTTTATCTTGCTTAACGGCCGAAAGTACAATGACTGGAAATAAAATTAAGCAATTCCGCTGGGGCAAGAGGAGGATGTCAATGAGAGGGGGAGGCACGTGTATCTCTTCTGAATCTCAGTGACGAGTTCAAAGATCGACGACCGGCCGAAAAGTGGACAAGTGGCGATTTTGTAGACAAGTGAGCAAGAGAAGAAGAGAGGACGCACCGCCATTCGCGACTCTCGCAAGAGTTACGTCACGATCCATCCGGCGCAATGACTCCTCTCCTTTTCCCGCATTTTTCGCAGTTTCCTCCGCGGCGATGGTGCTCGATCTCGATACGTACGTACGGTGTACACGTACCACGCAATTTATACGCGACGATCGAGGGAACTTGGTCGAGTGCAACTGAGCAACTATTTATACGCGGACCATCTGTTGAAAGAATCGACGACTTTAACCTGGCTGCGTGGCATTAAATCTCTCTACGAGAGTGCATCGAAGAGAGTCAATGTTTGGTGTGCTTCTGTAAGTTGGAATTTTATTCTAATTTATTTTTCCTTTTTAGAACGTTTCATCGTCACAGGGAAATTTTTGTAGCACTTTCTTCAATGTATTGGGAAAGTGCACAAACAAAAATATTTCGAGAATCACAAAGGGACGACCGCAGAGCAACACGGGATGGCATTTGTAACGCACATTGGAAGAAAACGCTGCCGTTCAAATAATACTTTTAATTTACTTGCTTCAAATAATATAGTTAACTGCAATACTTTTTGATAAATATTTACTACAAGTTGAAATATAACTGACTACATACACACACACACACATAATATAATGTTTCCTTCGTATAAGTAGACATTTACTTGTATGTGTTCAAACGATTGTGATAAATATTAAATTCATAATATTGAGAATATTAGAATTGATTAAAAACAATATTTACTGGACAGAAAAATCGAAGTTTAAAGCCACTAGATTTCTTCAATGGAAAAGAAATGAATTGCGTATATAATTCTAGTAAGTACTCTTTTAAATTTAGCTCAACATTTTACACTTATGTTCAGTAATTCATGTACAAATCAAGGTATTACCGCATTCGAGTAAGTTATTACAAGCCGTTGAATGAAAATTGATAAAAATATTATTTGATTTAAAAGGCTGGAAAGGGGGGGGGGGAAGAGCAGGTAATTGCATTTACTTGATTCTAAGAATTGTTTTTCTGTGCATGATAAAACTCGCCGGGCATTTGGCGGCGATTATAAATCACTCCGAGAGCAGCGAGGGGCCCGGAAACACGGGGCTCGCCTTGACAGCCCAACGTCTCTCGCGGTGGAGGGGCGGCAATGCCCGGAGCACGCGGTCGAGTCACGTGCGCTCGCGCGCTCCGGCACTTTAGGGGCGCGTACTCACGCGCGAAATGTCGCTCGAGCGTGCGGCGGCAGCGAAAGGCGCGCGCGCTCAGCACCGCCGCGGGAAAGACCGGCGTCGGTGCGGCTGAACTAGGCAGGGGGCAATGCACCTGCGACAATAACAACAACAACGTGCAGGCAAGACGTAGAGAAGGTAAGGGGCTACTCGCGCCACGATCGCTCATGCCATTCAGATCGTCGTCGTCGTCGCCTACCTGTACCTACCTGCCCCCCCATATAAAGCCTCTTGAGATTCCCGCGATGGAGCGCGTTTGCATCACGACGGATTCCTTAATGAACGAGGACGCGCTTTTGCGCGCTGGACAACAACCACGCGCGTCCGTGTGCGCTGTCCATGTAAAGCTGGCACACAGAAAAATGTATACACCGCGTACAAGTAAATATGATATACTTGTTTCAGGTATTTCGTAAGATTATATATCTGCAAATGTATGCATATCACAAGTTTATCATAAGCGTCAAATTTATTCGAAATATATTCTGAATCCTAACAAGTTGATCGGCACGTTGTTCGTGCGTCAGGAATATTAAATTAAAACAAAAATCAGGCTGTTTACTTAAATTGAGCAATATAATTTTTCTTCGATAAAAGTTTTAGGATATTCTTGAAGAGAAAATAAGCTTTGAATACGCGACGGAATGAGCTTTACTAAAATTTGTGATGAGTATATTTTAAGATTACTGTCGAGGAAAAAAATTTTTTGTTGGAGATAGCTATTATTTGAAAGAAGGAAAATAAATTGAATAATCACTTTTCTTAACAGCAGAATGATATTTTTCTCTGTGTGGGTATACTTTGAGCGAACAAACAACGCGAATGTGTGATACATTCGCGCACGGACTTTCTTTGATAAACCACCTCACGAGCGAATCGGCCCGAAACATTCTTTTCGGATTCGTTGTAGCGTGCACATTTTTCAAATTGTAACAACGAAAGTTTGCGCTTTTCGTTCGCTTAGTGTCTACCCAGCTTTATGCTCAGTCATAAAAAGGTTGCAACATTTTCGTTTCGATGAGTTTCGCTTGGCGAAACCTCACATACCCAGTAGGAAAATGTATCTCCTGTGAATTGGTGAAAAAAAAAAAAAAAAACATTCTCCTACTGGACACGGGACGCGTTCCGGAACTTGAAAATAGAAACATTGCGACCTTTTTGTGACTGACTATACATCGTCGACGATTGAGTGGGACGGACGAGCCACTTGCGAGACAACTGGCCTGCCGCGTGCTTCGTGTCGCGATTCTATTTTGAATGTTACGTAACGTGAGACGTCCGTTGTCCGGAGAAATTGCTCGCGGAATATTGCCGTTTGACGCACGTTGACGGCCGGTCGGTGGTTTTGTTGCGAAGTACTTCTTTTCGCTTCTCGGTATGCGATGATATTTGATTAGCTGCTGCGCGACTGCTTTTCAATACCAATGAACCGGCGATTAACCAGTTTATTTAATTGACTCACCAGATCGCCTCATTATACAATCTTGGGTCTAGTTGTCTTGATAATATGGAGTAGGCTAACGGGTGGAAATTGGTATGAACACATCAATTCGTATGGTTTATTGGCGTACGTTGAAGTTAGTGCGGCTTGCATTATTTCAGTCTATAGACCGCGCGTACTCGTTACCACCGTGTAATGATCGGGAGTACCGTAATATCCGTTATGCGCTGCAATGCACCGACACTTGACATTCCCTGTAATCCGTGCTCACAATTTAGGACCAATCCGTGAGCGGAGCAATGTTTGTAAACATCCCCGAGCAACTGCACTTTAAGGTATGCCGTTTGCAAGACCGCGGTAAACAACACCGGTGAAAGGAATTAACATTTATAATAATCGCGATATCGAAATTCGAAGAACTGTCGTGACGTAAGGTGCACTTTTTTACCTTTAATCGACAAACAGGCTCTCGGAATTTAATTAACGAACATATGTCACCTGTGGAATTGTAAGATAAAAAATACGATAGTCCATAAAGCTAATAGCTATCCTCATAAATTAACTGCGTGTTTTGTTACGACTGAAATCTGTTATACAGTCTGCCAGGCGAGAACGTCGATTGGATTGTTCGAGGAAGTCATTAAATCTCTCTGCTCTGCGTTTTTCCGAAGTAATCATTTTTCTCGCGGTTACGTAAACTACATTCTTATGTGGCAGACTGTATATGTACGCAAACACCGATGAAACATATCGGTGGAAACAATAAATCCTCCCCAAACTTCATGCAAGGTCCGACAGGACACTTTACATGGATCTAAAATAGATGAATTATTTTCAAAAGGCGCAAAACGAATATAACGGATTTTAGTAGCGTAAATATTGACGATTATTATACAATTGTAGTTTTTTCCCGGAACTTTCTCAAAACTCTTAAAATCTTTCCTGAAGTAAGAGAACTTGGCAAAAAAACTTGGCGAGAAAAATTGGCGAGAAAAATTGGCAAGACAAATTGGCAAGCACCTTTCCATCGTAAGGTTACGCTCATTCCCCAAATCCCCAAATCTAGTTATTATCTCGCTTCAGAAATAAGAAGAAAACATAATGTGAAATTACTTCGTGGCATATTCTACCATCTCTATTTAAAATAATATGCAGTACAGTTTTGATAATTTGACAGAATGTAACTAAAGGTTACCTTTGAATATTTTTATCATCGGATTTACCGACTTCGTGACGGAAGAATAATAAATGATAACAATTTACGTTTATTCTGCCATAGTACATCGTAAAACTGCGTTTATATCAGCTTGAGATGAGAGCTGCATTTCGGCCGAGAATAGTCTCAGGCATTAATGTGCATCCCCTTAAAGCACGCTCCGTCCAAAAGACAGCTCGTCGGGCCGTAAATTTCCTCTTAGTATGCGTGCGGCGCACGAGGGAGGAAAAAAGAGATTTGCACGCGTACATGTTCTGCCGCGGTAAGTAAGGCGAGTTGAATCGGCGAGCGGTCAATGCTCGACTGACCCCAACAACAGTAAAAGTGACAAACGCTTGGGTCCGTTCGTCGAAGCCAGCCGGGGAACTCGATTCCTCGGTTTCTTCCCCTCCGCTCATTCCCAACTATCCTGCGTGTGAAACCTCGGCACGATGTGCCGCGGCACCGCATCGCGTAATGCCGCGGCATTTCATTTCTCGGCTCCGATCGCACGAGACACACGCGGGGATTTGTCAATAAGACAAGTGAGAACAGAGATTTGTCCGATAGGGTGATTGCAGCCTGCCTCGTTCCTTCGAGGCTCGATTTCCCGCATCGCGCGCGCGCGCGTCTCTGAAAAAATCGAGAAAATCTCGATTACTGCATTACGATAAAATCTTAAGCTCCCGTGTGCGTTATTGAGCACACATGCAGTGCAGTTTTATTCCGCATTATTGCGCGAGACAGGGGACTGGAAACTAATCGCGATTGTATCCATTCAACGATCTCTCCCGGTCTCCGAGAAAATAAATATTCAGCCGTATTACCGGTAGAAGAAACGACGACGAGGCCACGTTGCAAAACGTCTCTCGGACGGAAAAATCCGACGGGGAAAATTGTCGTAATAGAGCGACAGGACGATGCGGTGCAGCGCTAAGTGGACAGAGCGCGAGAAGAATTGCAAGCGCGCAGGGTGATTGGCAGGGATTGGCGCGAGCAACGAGATCGAAATGTCAGCGAGAGAGCCCCGCGAACAGGAAACCTCGCACGTATCTCTCGGGGAAACACTCATGTCCCCCTTCGTCAGAGGCGTATTCGCCCTCTCGTGACACGGCCGGTTGTCACATGTTTCGCCGCTGAGCCTCGCGAAAAAAAGCCGCGGACAGCGAGCGAAAGCGGCCGCGCGACGCGCTCTCGCGAGCTGCGAAAGAGCGTTCACTTCGATGCACTCTCGAAGAATGTTCGACGTATCGATGATTTCCGACTCACTTCGGCATTGGGATCATTGTTGCCCGGCGAAATTCTTCGGCCGCGCGACCAACGGGCTGTTTATCGAGAAGCGGCGCACGAAACGCATCGACGGTCGGGATGAATCTGGTAATCGTTGAAAATGTCGCTCAAGTTTCGCGAGGAGGAGAACTTGCCGAGATTTTCGGCCGGCGAAAGTAGTCGAACTTTCTGACCGGATCGCGAGTCGACCTGTGTGTCGAGCTCCGGAGGGTCGATCCGCTCCTGTGACCAGTCGTTACACCGATCGATCGGTATGCGACGTACTGCGCACTGGCTCTTACGATCGCACGATCCGAACCTTCGAAAGGACATTGACCCGCAGGTACTGTGTACCAAGTGTTGTTCGCACGCATATGCATTGCGCGCGAGCCGCTGACGCCGAAGAGTCGAACGCCGCCGAGCTTAATTGGTAACGTTGCGAAGGATAATCGAGCGGATCGGTGCGAAATAACTTCTCGCGAAGGAATTGCGACGATTGTGGGACGCGCAAACGAGTCTTCCCCCCGGCTTCTCAACGTGTATGACTCTTGTGTACACACACACACATGTCTATATCATTAATTTTTCAAGCGCCGCGCTTGTTGCATCGCGTGCGTTTCCTATTCGACGAATGAAAAAAAAACTGAAAGAAGTGAACTGAATAAAAACTGAGGGGACTGGCATTTTTCAAGAAGTCAAGGTATGTGACGTCGCGGTCTCGCGCTGACACGCGTGTCTTCCACATGGAAATTTCCGACGGTGAGACAGACAAGTAAGAACCAGACGCTAGATGTTGGTCGCGAAGTTTTCCTCTATAAATCTCAGCGGAAGGATAAAATTGTCCGACATCGTCATATACACGTCGGACTATTTTCTCAGACTTACGACATACCAGTGGTGCTTTACAGCAATCGTCATCTCCACATTAAACATGACCCTCTTAATCCGCAATTAATATTTATATTACACCGCAAAGTATGTAATTGCATATACTTATGTGTAGCCACTTTTTACGCATTTTTAATTTATTCACGTTACTAATATAATTTTACTTACGTGAGTGTGTAAAAATCACACGATGTATAACATTGTAAATCCAAGTATATAATTCTCGCACACTCGTGCGTATAAAGTCATTGCATATTAACACGTAAAAAGTGACTACGTATGAAATTACACGCTTGGATTTGCAGTGTAATTAATACTTCTTTAACTCATTAAGGCTCAGGCATCGAATCTATTAGAGTAAAATGTTGTAATGTATAAGATCGTTTCAAAGGACGCTCCTGATGAAAATGTTTTGTCCGAATAAAATTGACCGTCGAGCAAAATACGGTTTCCCGAATATACATAATTATACACATCGGCCGTTTGAAATGTAAAAATGAAAAAAATATTAAAATTATTTTATTTAAAATACATTCATTCCCCGCTGATTTATAACGTAATCGTTGACGAACGTCGGACAGAATTTTCATAAATAGAAAATCATTATATTTTATCACAAATAACTATATAAATCCGAGCGTCGACGACTTTGCTCTACGTGCGATTATATCAACTGATCTTCAGTTGGAAAGACACTACCTCACGGGTTAAGACAGAGAATATGGCCTTATGACGGCTTTAGGATGGATCGATAATATTATATCGACGGGGACATTACTCTACTAACAGGCGAAATTTGAGGAAGACCTAAAAGTTCAAGTACATTGTAATATACACCGGGCTTTAAAGGGTTAAATAATCCTCCCGGAACTCGTAGAAATTTATGTTGTAAGCGTCTCGAAAAGTACTGTTTCAGCCGGGAGAAAATGTTCATTCTCGCTCGATGATACCGCGCATCGATGCAACGCGCGTTTCGTTGATTTATCGTCGCAGGACGCCGCGCGATCGGCCGCGACCGGCTCGAAAAATGCGATCGCGCGCATTAGATGAGTATGCTAATACCGTGCGAGTGCTTATAAGACATCGACGAGGTCCTCGACCTCGATCATTTTACGCAGTTCGCGCGTATTGGCGTCGAACACAGCCGACTCCCCCGTTGACTACCGGCCGCTCGGTCTCGTCGTCGTCTTCTGTTTGCTCGTTTGCATATCTCGTTCCACCTCGCCTATCGATCCTTCCGCTCGCCTTTCGCGATCGCGACGATGATCGTATGACATCGCGTTATACGCGAAAAGGATCGCCGCTGCGGTAACATGAGACGAATAGGAAGCGAAGGAAACCACGTCACGTCTGATAGTTTGTGTTACCACGTGCGCTCGGCTTAAACACGAGCTACGTCGTCCGAATCGCGCGGATTTGCTGAATGGGACCGGCATCATCGGCCGGCATCGGCGCACTTCCGCGTGTGCGAAAAGGAGACCTCGCGTACGCGTCAGCTGGCTCAAATGTTTAAACTCGATCTACGACGAAATCGTAGATCCGTCGCAAAGTCAGAGAAGAAAAGAGAGAGAGAGAGAGAGAGAGTGAGGTTCCAAGCGCGAGTTTCAAACGCGAGGAATCGCGAGACGTCGCGTCTACGTAGTCTGAAATCCGCGCGCGCATTGTTTGAACGGGAAATTATTTTACCAACGACTTAACGCGTGTCTTTCTAGAGGAAACACACACGTCTCCAGCTTTCGCTGAAATTTTGCGCGAAGACGATAACTTGGACATGGCGGGAGATGTCTCGCCTGTTTGCTATGAATGTACGAAATATGAGCCGCGCGAACATGGCAGGCTAATCCTAGTTACGTCACCACAGTCAGATATAGAATCACTGTCACTCTCTGTGTAAACGATAGTAAACACAGGTCGAAGCCCTCTCCCCCCTTCGTAACATTTCTCCCCTCCCTCTCTTCCATCTCTTCTCTCTCTCTCTCTCTCTGTCGGCGTTTCTCAGGTGTTTGTCTCCTCTCTCCGTCTAGGATCACTTTCGTTGGAAGGAATCGAACAACAAGATCCATTACGCCGGTCTATCAACTTCCTGGAATCGGCAATTCGCACGTAGAAGGTCGCAACTTCTCGATCCTTGAATGAATTAAAAGTCGCCGCCGTATGCTATAAAAATCAATTTGCAAATCCTCCCGTGTGAAGCTGCGGACGATGACACGATGCCATCGATTTAAACTGAGACGGAATAGAAGGGGAGAGAGAGAGAGAGAGAGAGAGCTCTGAACTCTAACTCGACGGTTTCGCGAAATATCTCTTCTCCGACTTTTTCCTCCCATGAGCGAGGTGATTTTTTTCGATCTTGTCGTCTGATTCTATACATCCTCCTCTCGAGCAAGTTGCGATTTCGAGCAAGCGAGGTTAACAAAACAGCACAGCACCTGCGCGCTTTCTCCATCGCGCGAGTACCGTGAACATCGTCGCCGTAATGGCAATGTTAAGAGCGTGAATAATTATCGAGGGAATTAGATTGATATCGGCAAAGCTAGCGGTATTAACAACATTGTTGCAATGCGAGTTCTACCGTGCGAAGGTTCGCGTTCACTTCGCGAGACGATCGATCGGGTGCGATCAGGCACGGAAAAGATCATCGCGATACTTGGAAGGCTCGCGATTCATCGATCACGCGATAGTATACGATACGTATGCGATACGATACTTTGTTCCCCATATAGGTAAATGACATACAGGGGGCGTGCATTATGAAGATTAGCTATCGTTAATACGACACGCGGCGCAAAAGTGAGCGGGAGAGAGAGAAGTTTTTTGCCCATGTGTGGAAACGAGCGAGCGAGCGCGCTCGCGCGCGCTCGGGGACTCTGCATATTTATGTGCGCGATTTTTCTTCCGATCCGTTCGCGTGATTGATTTTCACACGTACACGTTTACACACGGCGGCGGTATGGAACTAATGAAACGAGCGGAATGAATAGGAAATTTTTCACGGCGTCGTATAATCCCAGGGACACGCGTCCGCGACTCGCCCCCCTGTTTCCTCCTGCACCGAGGTGGATGGCGATGCTATACGTGTCGGCTCGTTAGAATTGTCCAAAGCCTGTTTCCCACGGTGATTTGGAATTCGCGGCAGAATTCAGGGTAGAGCCCGGCTCTGATCCCGCGAGAGACTTTCCGAGATCGTCCGTAGCGGACGGGACACGAATGGCGCATGATGTAGCGCGACTACGTGGCGATGCCGAGTCCAAATTCTCTCCGTATTCAGTCCTCTTCCTTTCCGTCGAGACTATTTTTCTCCCACTGTGACGGGAGGATGCTCCTTAATTCATCGAATGTTACTTGCCGGCGAGAACCGCGTCTCCCGCCGGATAAGAAAATATCCAGCCGCTTCCAGGGATTCTGAGATGTCGCATCGCGTAAACCGTCGAAGGATCTGCAAGACGAGAGACTGCACTTTGAGCCTCCGTTGAAAAATATTTCACCGTCGGACGAATATTTTAGTGATATATGAAAACTCTAGTAACATATGGGAGCCACATGGTCGGAGGGTTCTTTAGAGATGCGAACGTGGAAATAATAAACAGGAATTGAATTTCGCGAGCATAGAGGAACGGAAAAGGCGGAAGCTTGACTCCGGGACGGGTCGGGTCAGACCTTCAGTCAAAATCCGGTGTTGTTCTAAGCAGCGTGTCAACGATTCTCTGTCTTTGGAATTCGCTGTCCTTACCCATCCGTAACTGTACAATCTTCTGCTAGACATCTGTACGGGAGATTATTTTATACCCTCCCCAAAAACACGGACAGCGACTGTGCAAACAACTATATTTAGTAGATAATTATTAGATAGGATTTTTATTGTCAATCTCTCAGCTATCGCATTTCTGCGTCCAAATTTTACGCAACACACGCTGCATTGTATTTCAGGTTAATTTGAAGCTTTAAGTATTAATTTTTATATCTTCTTGTTTTTCTTTTCCTTGCTATATTTATAATATTCTACACTTCGTTATTATGTGTTATTAATTATCTTGTATTCCACAATATGTATTTATATACATAAGTAAACGCGTGCACGGGGAAAATATGTAGTGAAAATTACCACAAAATTTTGTAATGCCGAACCATACCGGAATTATAACTGAAATTATGATACGCGTTGTAATTGTTAGTGATGTATCTCACTGTATACATCACTAAAGATTACAACACAAATTATAATTTTAGTCGTCATTCCGGTTTTTAATTTTACGGTAATTTTTATTACAATATTTTCTCCGTGTACATCTACCTTTAGGGGTTTCTTTACTTTTTTAAGTCTTGTGCACTCTTTTTCTTATTCTTTCCTTTGCTTATTTTGCTAAATATTAATTAAAACTATATTACTGTATTAACTTCTAAACTGTGAAATCGTCAGAGGGCAAGCTTTAAGAAAAAATTAACGTTTCCCTCTCTCTCTCTCTCTCAAGTTGTCGCAGCTACGACGATGTCCCGATGTTATTTCGCGCATAGTTACACATCGTTTCGCATCGTTTCGTCAATAAAGACACTAGACTGCTCCTCTTACATAACCGTCGACGGGGCTCGCGGGTTCCGTCCGCCGGTGCGAAACACGCGATATCCGCGAGTGCCGATCGCTCGAAATGCAAACCGCTGATCTTTACGAGATATTTCATTTCCTCGAAGTGTACCTACACACCTATCCGCGCGACCGCAAGCACCGGAGCCGCTCTCGCGTAATACATCATCCGGAATAGCTCGTGCGAAAGTGTCGAGAGAAGGAATAGTTGCCAATCGTCCGATACGTGCGCGCGCGGCTGCTCGATGTCGTTGGAGTTTTCTACCCACTGCGCGCGCGCGGCATAAAGCACATCGAATTGAACGCACCGCGCCAGCCAGCACCTTCCGACTTGGTCACGAGGACTTACCCGTGCGGCCGATCGCGCCGCGCACGTTTGCGCCACGTGGGCCGCGCGCGCAATTGGAATGGACCGAGCCCGCCGATCGCGAATAAAATATATTTACGTGCCGATCTATGATCCGATCTCTGTGCGCGCGCTCACGTTTTAACGTTGCAGGACGTTAAACCCGCGTGTGTCTCGAGGGCAGTGAACGCGGAAAGCGCGCGTAGAACTATGCAAGTAACGTGCGCCGAAGCCGCGCGCATAGAACACCCGCCTCAGCCGAGAGCCAGCCGGTGTGGTACAGGCAATTCGGCTGATTCGTGAGAAACGTTAAATTCCCGCGAGAACACGCGAGACCCGATATCTATTATAATAGCGATCGCGAACAGGGAGAGTAAACAGGAATTAGAAATGTCTAAACTCACGTTGCGATCGCAGCGGCACTCGGCCGGAGCAACGCTCGATGAATTTGCGTGAAAAATGTAATATCTCTCTAAAAAAAGGCGTGTTAACGAATATCTCGAGTGTATCGAAATGTTGAAGTCTCTCTTCCGCGATGTTGATTGACTGACTAGGAATCTCAATCTCGATGTGAGTCCCCCCGAGTCGAAATTTTCATTCTACGTTGAATCTATTTAGTACTGCGTGAAGTCTTCAAGTGAAGAAAATGGGAATACATTTGTAGCATCAAAAGAGTATAACAGAAGAACTTTGAAGGCTTAATGTAAAATTTCGACTCGAGTACTTGCTTACTTCAACTCGAAGCTGTCATTGTATAGGTTACGTATTTCGACAGCAACAGAGATCATCGTTCTCTCGCCAACGAATTTTAGCCTGGTGCTTATTTAATTATACGAACTGAGATTTTCTCCGTATAATAGTAATTAGCTAAATAGCGAGCGTCTGTGTTAGTCTAACTCTCTTTTCATTAAAAGGAGCGGAGCAGGAGGGGGAACGCGCGAGCGTAATTATTCGACAAAGGGTGAATGCGCTCTTGCATCTTTAAAACCTGTTACCATCCGGAAATAATCTAAACTCAACGGAACGAATCGATTTTGCAAGTACACGACGTGAATAAATTAGATCAGCAACATGTGATTATTTTAATCACTATATTGGTGCACTATGTTGCACCAGATCGATATCGATTGATATTCACAGTCGGTTAAGTCTTGATCACGTGAGGTCAATATAACCGAGTATTTGCAATCGATGTCGCCTGATTTATATGCGCAACGGTATATAAAAATCTTGGAAAATATTTCGAAAAATCTCGCTATTTTGTAACCACGTGCAGCTGATCACTATAAGAGACTGAGAAAAAGAGAGAAGAGAAACTACTTGTATTCTTTCATAAATAGTGGAAAATTATGAAAGTGTTATAATTGAAGGGCAATTTTTAAACGCGTGTGTCATATAATTAAATAGACACTGATGTCCTTTAAAAAATAATAATAATAAATAATTATATAGGAAAAAAAAATAATTATTATAATTTTAGAAAATCGGTTTTTTCAATTTGTCCGCGGAGAAAGTTGAAAAAATCTATGGGAGAAAAAGAGAAAAAACAGAAAGAAACCAAGAAGAATCGTGGAAAAATGAAAAAAAAAGATTTGTTTTCAAAGTCTTTAAAGCCGTTATAATTATTATAATTATTAATAATTATGAAATGAATAATAATAATAAAAAAAAAACATGTATTTCTAAATTTCTCATTAAATGTCAAATAATTACACACAGATAATTATTACACGTATATTTTCTACTTCGTCTATACTATAAGAATAATTTTTTTCTTTACGGAAACGTTAAAGTACCGGTTAATTTTTTAGTCGTGCGGCAATTAAAAATGAAGAGCTTTTTACGAAACCACTCACTGGACCGCTTACACGGCATCTCGGCAGAATCTCGTCTGTTGATCGCGGCAACAACACGCGCTGCCAAAAAACGAAAGTACGAAAATCCGACGAGGCGACGCTGCGTAAGCAGGGGTTAAGGTCACATGATATCCGTGTCCGACAAATCGATCACGATCCGAAGGACGCCTTAGCAAACAAGACGCAATACTTTAGGCACGTGGTCGAACCGTCTGCGTATTTCATACGCGCCGATGGTTCGATCCCAGACGTGTCTGAACCGTCGCGGAATTCCAAAGAGAGAACGTTAGGAGTTCTAAGACCGCGCACCGGCTTCCTCTCTCCTCGTCACGGGTGACGCAATAGAATCACGGCTTGTTTACGCACGGGCTAAGATCGTCGCAGGATTCCAGGGCTGGTCATTGACGCAAAATGTACGTCAAGGTACAAGAAGAAAAAATTCTGAGGAGCGGAGAATCGCGTCAGCCCTCTCGCGAAACTATCAATCCGTATCAATTTTTTGCTCCGCCTGTAATCACCTTTCACTGTATACGTGTATACGTATCTTATAATTTATAGCTGCTATACTCACATATATATTCAAATGATTTTGGTAAAAAAATGAATCAAAAGCAAAAAGAGGGCGGCTCTGGAGTTTCATAGAGAACCAACGTCATCGTCGAACACTTAAGCGTCTCCGTAGTTCTGTTTTAAGAACGCATGCTAGACTTCTTCAACGCGCAAACTGCTCCTCCTGGTGGTCTTATCGGCTTTACTTCTCTGCCTACGCACGCGAGAGGTATTGGAAAAGCCGGAGAATGCACCGTCGTGCGGCTCTTTTTAAGATGACGCAACCACCGCGCCGCCGGCCGCATTCGCCCGCGCGAAGTGCAGTTTCGGAATACGCAAGATTCACAAGATGCGTGCGTGTATGATGACGCATCGACGATTTTTCAAGGACAGAAAGATCTTCGTGTCGTCTCGATCAAGTTCACTATATTATGTACCTTCTTCTGTAAAATACCACTTGAAGAAAAACCTACAGTGTATAGTTTTAAAAATTCGGAAAAAATCCGGTTTTTTCCCAAATATTCCGCGGATTTCTTTCGTTTCTGTGTCGAGGGTAGAAAAATGTTTTTAGAAAAATTCATGTGTGTTCGGTTAAGACCTGCCACATTTAATTTTTTCCGTAAAGAAGATAACAAATGATAAAATCTGTGGAAAAATGGGAAAAAATCGATTTTTTCCGAACTTTTAAAACTTTACTACACATTGTGCTAAAATAATTTAATATTTAAAATTTATAGTTAATAACTTACCGTGATATTTATCGTTATATAATAATTTATTATCATAATATTGTTATTAATTTACGCAATTATATATTTATTATTTATTATAGCTCTAGTTTGTCGCGTTTCTAACGTAGATGCTGACGTCATGAGGATGCGACTCGAAATTTTTCGTGACCGCGTCAAAAGTGACAGTTATTCCTTAAAAATACAAATTATTTATAAATAATTCGACACATTTCGCGCGTTCACGTCGATAGCTGCGAACAATATCCATGACGAGAATGACAACGGAACGAGGGAATACTCGAGGTCGAGTCTAGATGATATTAATTATCTGCGTATATCTCGCTCTCCTCACGCGTAAATATTCTAACGTTGGCTGTCATTTATCGGGCCTTTACAGCTCGTAATTAATTAACAGTTATTTTCTCACCAATTATCGCCAGTCATAACGCCCATTATCTTCATGCGCCTCTTCACGCGGGAGCCTTCGCGGAAGAAATCGTTTATGCGTTTCCTAAGCGATATCCGACGTATGTGCACTCGGAATCATCGGGTGCAACCGAGTGCATGAGATATAATCGCGCCCGAGAATGCATTTAAGAATGAACGCGAATGGAAATCCCCACGTCTCCGCGGCCGTCTCATTTCGTCGCCAATGCGCCCGGTGCACTCGAATTGAATTTCCCATAAGCATTCACTTCTTCCGCATGGAACAATTGAAGCTCTCCAATCGTAATTTCACTCGTATTAACTTGATTACTTCGTTCTTACACATCACGTATATATATATATATAACTAGATACATTACAATATTGGATATATATATATATATATATAATGTATCTAGTTATATGTATCTAATGACAATATCTAGATACCTTCTGTGTATCTTTATCTGCAACCAGTTATATTTTTCATTTCAATAATTATATTTTTAACCGATTACTTACAATTCTTTATTTTCTTGTATTTGCAAAATGCGGTGAAAAATATTTTTTAAATATTTTGTCGTCTTCATTCAATACGTTCTTGACAAATA
This sequence comes from Dinoponera quadriceps, assembly GCF_001313825.1. Taxonomy (NCBI): domain Eukaryota; kingdom Metazoa; phylum Arthropoda; class Insecta; order Hymenoptera; family Formicidae; genus Dinoponera; species Dinoponera quadriceps. The sequence goes on from NW_014556445.1 coordinate 836,103, forward strand.
ATGGAAGTGTATCTAGATATATTCTCACAGTATCTGTATCTAGTTATTTACCTCAAATTTGTATCTATATATGTATCTAGTTATTTAAAAAAATATACCCGTTACAACACTATATGTTACTGGCATGAATCAAAGAGCACGCCTTTTGTTCTGAGGTAAGCCCGATCCCTTCGTGCCCTCCGGCACGAAACGAGCAATCGGAAATCCATTCATGTCGAAGGAATTTTTTAATATGCCCTCGCACACCCTCCTCCCTGCAGTTGCCGTCTACTACGCCGTACCCTCCTGCCTCTCTACCCTTCTCGCTCCCTGCTCCTTCTCGCTCTGGCGTCTCCTCTAACGCAAAATTATTCGAACACGTTGGCATACAATTGGAGTCGTGGAATCGCGTGACGCACATAGGAATCCAAGGGGAGACCTCGAGCGCGGCCACCGACACCGGCGATTAGTGAGAAGCTCGTCATCCTGGAACGCCGACGACGACAGACGCTTAGCCGCGACGTCGTATCTCCCTAGTGCGTACACACTGAAAGGGGAAGATCGTTAACCCCTCCCGCTGCTGAGTATTCTTAAGACGGAGGGGACACCTGCGTCTCGCTTCCGATAAGAAGACGTGCGTCGGCCGCCCCGCAACGATAATCGCGCACGGAAGTTGCGCGGATTTCAATTACAGCCGTCACGATTCATCCCGGACTCGGTGAAACTGGTGAATTCGAAATGAGGCACCGCCTCAGAAACACGACGAGAAGGTACACGACAGAAACGGCGAAATCATGCGAATAATCGCACCGACCAGCGAAATATTTATTTATTTATTTACGGGGAAAACATTTAGAAGGAAAAATACAGATCCCGTGTCTAACTAAAGGATAATTTGTTTTCTACTTGTTTCTCAAGAGGTATTTTGTATTTTGTGGTGGATTCTATTGGATATACGAAATGCGTTGCGAAACTTATGGAAAACAAATGTTGCAACCTTTTGGGGCAATTGATCACATATATGCGTAATATTATAGTATCATAGACTACTCTGATCTCTTAGCTTCAATCAACTTTTAGATGCTATCTGCAATAAACAATAAGACTTAAGCAGTAAGGAAATTGATCACGGTCGTTTTACTAGAAGAATAATCGATCGTGGTTGGTCAATTTCCTTGCTGCTTAAATCTCTCATTGCAGAAAGTCTCAAAAAGTTTATTGAAATTATCTCGTATATCCAACAGAGCCCAATACAAAATGTAACTTCTGAGAATTACTGAAACAACAAATTCTTCTATCGGACATAGGATGCGAGATCTAAAACCTGCGAGAAAAGATGTTGCGACTTTCTTGTGACTGGTCATATAGATCATACAGGAGACTGATTTCCTCCTGGACTTTTCCTTTCTCGTGTTAGCAAACTGTCAATAAATAGACAGTATGCGCGCATTTTTTCTGATTTTCTTATCCTCTCAGAGCGAGAAACGATGTCCGAATTCCGAGGTGCGTTTCACGAAGGCGCAGGCACGTGTGAAAATTCGTGAATCTTACGCAAGCGCTCCGCCGAAGGAGGACCTGCTGAGGAGAGCTGTTCGACTCGTTAAGCGTAAAACCGTCGCCGGTTGAACACCTTAATCGTATGTATCTGGGTATTAGGGCAACGTTCGCGCGCCGTAACCTTGGGCTCATTTACACGCGCCATCCACCCGCAAACTTCGTCCTGTTTTCTATACTTTTACGCGCTCTCCTTCGCGAATAATGTTCTAAAGCTCGTGGCTCTTACACAATCCCCCACCGCCGATTCCCATTCCTTCATCTTCGTCTCGTTTTCGTCTCACGATATATTTCGTCCGCCACGGCTGACAGTTGTAATAAATTATTAATCGTGTATATTTAAAAACATGGAACGGCCGGTTCGCACGCTTCTAATATGCTCAAAATGTGGCGAAAATAGATAACTACGATATCTTCGTGCGTCATGCCTTGTAAAGAACTTGTTTTAGTTGGATCCGTTTTGATGACGATTGACGCAGATTACTATTACAGATTACCATGAATAGCAGGTCAAAACATTCTATGTGAGGAAATTTTAAACAAACCCCGAACGACACTGTGGCAAGCAGAAAAACGAGAATAGAAAGGGAGAGGAAAAGTCACGCCCGTCGCAGAATCTGTGTTTCGGTGTTTTGAAGCCAAGGTCTCGTTGCAGATCTCACCGAAATATTGCCGCGTAACCCACTGCACGTTAATGCAGGTCAGGCTTCGCAGGTTCGTTACAATCTCCCAAGGTTACAGTGTAAACGATAAGTTCAAACAAAAAAGAAAAGAGGAGGAGCATCACCGATTGATATCGATATCAAATTGATCGATGCATCATTCATAGGAAACGAAGCATGACAATCTCTCGCGGCTTCAGCTTTCGTGCTAACCCGTCAAAATTTCTTTCGGCAAAACTCTCGTAAATCAAACGTATTTTCGGAGTCACGTGAGGTCATGGTAAGCATATTAATCGAGGAAGTAATTTAACAGAATATTTCAATAATTCGAGGCTGGCTGGAAAAGATTGTATTTAAAAAAAATATAACAAAAAAAAAGAGATTCTTTACAAAAAAAATATAAATATATATTTATATTTATATTATATATAAAAAATAATACTAATCGTGTATCAATTTTTAACTGTTGCCAGTCTTGTCAATTTTGCTCTGGATGTCCGACACGACCGACACCTCCGGAAGAGTCACGCCCGCGCAAATTCATCTGTCCTCCTAACTCACCACAATATATTCGCATCGAGCCGCCAATCCGCCAAAAACCGCAGTGGCAGCCTTGCTGCATTCGTACATACGGTTACTACTGCAAGATTCACGCTCGACCGCGAAAAAGGCTCCGATTCGATTGCTACGACTTGCTGACTCAATATTAAGAACACACAATACTTTCTCGTCACTATGACCGTCGGCGATCGCACCGTTCTGTTATTCCTGGAGATGCTGCTGCGTATCGTGTTAATATTCAGCAGCAAAAGTTTACTACTCTTTCATCATTTTCAATAAAATAGGAATTTGCCGCGGAACGACACTGAAATCAATTTCAAACGACATTGATGTCGAGGAATCGTAATTGAGACGAAACTGCTCGAATGTAAGAAATAACATACATAAGTAATATACAGAAATAAACCATAGTAATATTGAAAAAGAAAGATTGCAACTAAATTATTTGACGATCTGATCGATATTATTACTAACTACAAGTGTCTACAGGGTCTATTGTGATTTAAAAGAGGAACAAAACGCACGACCGTCGTCTATCGAGGTAAGCAGCTCCGCGGATTTCCCATCAACGAAGCAGCGGGAACCGAAACCGCCATCAGTTTCTTGAGACACGAGACGCCGCGAGGCTGCTCGTCCATTTTTTCCTCATCTTTCGCGCATACTTTGCAGATACCGAAATACACCGCTTACCGGACAGACGTGTCGTCTAGCCAGACAGAAGTGTCGCAAGTCCGCGATGCGTGCATCGCGTCTCTTCTCGTTGCGCGGAGAGGCGCGCGGGAAACGTGCGTAAGCGATGCGTGTCGTGCGACGAGCACGACGGGAGGAAACGGAAACGGCTGATAGGAGGTTTATCTTGAAAATCGTCCCGAGGAATCGTATTCAAATCGGAACACGAAACGTCCTTTCCTCTCGCGCGACCACACGCAGGTACGCGGCCACGCACGTGCGTACTTGGACACGCAGGCGCGCGTGCGGCCTTGCCCGAGGTCGTCAACATCTGGCAAAATTGCGAATCGTCTCGGCGACCGATTCGCGTACTTTGCGAACGGTCGTGGAGACACACGCGCACTCGCTGGGGAATGTTAGAAATTGGCCTTCTGGCCGAGCCACGAAGCCAATTCAGCCTTCGTTATTCGCCGAATCGATAAATCTTATCTTTTTTATGTAAGTTACCGCGGATTCGCCAGGTCGAAGGGCAATTGCCAGTTGTTTTGGTCACATTGAGAAGTGTGTCTCCCCGGTGTATCGATTATTTTAATAACAAATATCAGTATACAGAGGTATACGAGTGACACGCAAATGTTGTCTAATGAATATAATTAGGCGTCGTTAAGCTGATAATTAAGCAACATTAAGTTTCAAAGGTCCTTTCTCATTGAATATACGCTTCGCGTGTCGGCATATTTCCATGAAGAAGAATGTCAAAGTGCTTCTTTCATATCGACACTCGTTCAGCGTTTAGAGGAGAAGCGTTTGGGAAACTTTCGAATCAGCCTGGAATATGTGAAGGTGATAATAAGTGAAGGGCACTCCTTCAGGAAAATTCTTCCAACGCTCGCCGATTTTCCCAAGTTATAGCTTGCATATTATTGTATCTTTCGGGACACTCAAGCTCGGAGAATCCGTCTTCGACGAGAAAACTATTGTTCTTTCCACAAAGATCTTCCGCACTTAGTGATCCGCTCAATCTCTAACGCAGAGTTCCCTGTGTGAACTGCGACTTGGTTTTAGTGGATATAAAAAAACCACCTAGCTTTAGTAGATATTTAAAAAAACCGGAGGGGGATAAATTAATTACTTATTTACACCATTTTATTTATATTTACTTTACTGCTTTGATTTTTAATTTTTAATTGAATATAATTTCATAAATCTATTAATTCTAATTACACACGATTTTTGCAACGCATCCACACTGTTGTAATACGTTGATACGTTACGAAGATACACAAGAAACAAGTTTGCGAAACTACGCCAAGTAGTGAAGTGACATTTACCGTTCTAAGATTTCTAACGACCAATCAGAAATCGGGTACCCGCCCATATTTTGGAAATCCCTGCTTTAACGTGACCCTATCAGGTAGCAGGATCTTATTGTTTCCTGTCGCGACCCTAGCTTTTTTGCCTGACTCTCGACGGTCTTCGCAAAAACTCCGCTAGATCTCCGCTAACCGACGCTGGACGCGGCGTCACTTTGCCATTCAAGCCCGCGCAGAGAATCTCCCGACTCATCCTCTTCCAAGAAAATTATTCACGTGACGGGATTCCGCGCCGTGGCGATCACCTGTCCATTACGAGCCGTTCGGTCCACCGTTCAAATTAAACGACTCACGATACGGCGGGATAATGTGCGCGCTTATCAATTACGCGCGGTCTGTGCGAGACGATTTTAATTTCGAAGCGCTGACGTTTCCAGGAAACGTTTAAGGCGCTTCTGAACCCTGCACCAGATTGAGGATCCGGACACAGCTATGTCGTCAACCTTGACGGGTCACTTTCCCTTCTTTCGATCGTTCCTCTTTTTTTTTACGAGTCCTTCCTTTCGTAACCATTCGCTAAGTCTTACATAGCTCTCACCCTCCGGGGTCGATGATTCGTTCTTGGCATCACGTGTCATCGCGCATCCACAGTCTCACGTCTGATGTAACCTCGAGAGCTTTTCAATGTGCGCGAATTAAGCACTTTCGGTTTCACGCAATTTCTTAATCGAACGCGCCGTGTTGAATGCATCACGTTTGTTCGAGCGAAAATGCCACACGACAGTTTATCGATTTATGTGCGAATAATTAAGCTGCGTACACAGTGAAAGAAGGATTTGGTAATAATTATCAAAGTTAAATAGCATCAACTAAATTGTTTGGTTACCATGAAACCACATTATATATTCGTTCATTTATTTATTATTCATTTTATTAACAGAAGATTATCCATTTGGTACGTAACGTCGAAAAATAAGAGATACAAAACTAAATATATATATGAAAATGCATAAATCACGAGAACGCAAAGAAGAAAAATATCTACAAGTAATTTTATTTTATTTACAAATAATTTAGTACCTAACCAAAAAATTTAGTTGAAACTAATCGAATCTTAGTAATTGTTACCAAATCCTTTTTCTCAATATATATAGTATATATTCGTTCCTCGAATGTCTTCTCCAAACGACCATTTGGATGCATTAAATCCCGCTATACGGCATTAGAATTACAAATTTCATTGTATTTCGTGCACACACCGTGGACATTCTTAGGATGTCGCCGACCAGCGGGGTAACGAACCTAACGGACCCTTAACGATTAGTATGTTTTGTAAAAGTCTGTTGAACCCAGGACTTCCCGTCATCACCACCAGGGGTTTGCTCCTCGTATGTCCTAAGCTGTGAAAAGAAGAAAAAGAGATGAAAATACGAAACAGTAAGGATGAAAAAAGAAGAGAAAAGGAAGTGAGGAGTGACGACCAGCCTCTCACGGCCTCTCACAAGGGCTCTGAATCGACCCTTCTCGAATATATCCGCACCCTCGTTAATCAATAGCATAGAATCTTTTTCTACTGACCGACACAACTTCGTTGCAACGGTGACCGCGTGCCATTCAGCTTCTTTCAGAACAAAGATTTCCAAAGTACTAATCACGATATACCAGTAAGTCACGAAAAATTTTAGAATGTTAAATTACATATTATGACTACGCGTAGTTTGACAAACTTAAGCCGGTTACAACGTGTCATAACAGTGTGAACGGGATGTGCGTTGCAAAATTTTATCTCTTCCCATCCCTCAATTTTTCATATCCACTAAAGCTAAGTGGGTCGCGGGGTTCGCACAGGTTTGGGAAATCCTGCTTAGGACATACAAAAGGCAAACCCGGGATTTTAGCGGTTAAAGGCCGCTGTTGATCAGATACCGTATTTGTGTTATGTTAACGATTACTGAATCTTTTCAATTTTTATTTTAATCGTATATATATAAAGACAATTATATCTTTATTTCTGGTCAATATTTGCTAAGGAGTATTGAAATAATTTTTTATGCTTCGATAAAATGAATATTACCTAAATATAGAGCACTAATTTTTTTTTAAAGTACGTACCTAACTTTTCAAAATTAAGAAATTGACCTCTACGATATTGCATAAAACAAAGAGGAATCTTTTGTGTCTAGCGGGAAACCGTGGGTCAACTGTCGCTTCTCTTCTAGTTTCTCCTGGTCAAATATCAGTCAATGTACGCGAGTGCGTTAATATTTAAAGTAGAAGTGATATACGCGCCGGTTTTCCTTCCACTATCGGATTTCGTTTCGAAGTTCATCAGGAAATTGCACATAAATTCTAACCCCTTTAGTCATTAAACAGCTGATTTTCGAGCAAATCGAGCACTTAAGGGGGGACTGCTGTTTGGAAGCATAGAAAACAGGCTATTTTTGCAAATTTATTTTGCGGAATCTATACGGACGATTTATCTCAAACTTCGTATATTTAATAAAGCCAATTTATTTATGAACTGTAAGTTTTTCCTATAAAAATAATAAACAATAGAAAAGTTATAAGAAAATTCGCGCGACTCGTCTGAGCGCATCTTGCTTTGTGGCTCTCATGAAATACGAAGACTGGGTGATTTGAAAGAAAAAAGCGAAGAACAGCTCGGTGAGCGCTTGGATTTTGATCTGCGTGCCGCTTCGAACAACAGGCTATAACTCCCTTAATTTCCCGAACTTTTCGGCGTGAATTTAAGGGCAGATTCTTAAAAATATATAGTATCATAAAATGCAATGAAAAAAAATCAATTTTTGATCCGAGAAACAGTAGTTCCCCTTTAAAGGAGATCGTCTCAATTATCAGCGGTAACGTTACTGCGAATGAATCGTGAACAGTCGAGCCGAATAATAATTTTGCCGGAGACAATTTTCGAGCGTTGGGGAAAAATCGTTCCTCGAACAATTGAAAAAAAAAAGGAAGAGAACAATAAACCAATAGAAAATTAGCACTTAGTATTTGTTCATAATTCGTGATGAAATTTCACACTCGGTGATTCGAACGGAACCGTACGTCTCTTCCTGCGAATTATTCGGATTAGAGTCTTCACGTTCCTACGCGTCACTGGAGGGCGGTACAATATCCTTTCAATAATTTCTTAAGTGTGTCTTAACCTGTTTCCCGGGCCGGCTTTTCGCTGTTGTATTGAATGGCAACGAAAATAAGGAACCCTCGGAAAGTTCTTTTCGCAGCCCTTCCAGGATGCCTTAAGCCGGGCGAAGACTGCACTTGCCGTTCGGAATTACAACCCGGCGTTCTCTCTTGCGCCTCGCCGGCGAGGCAAGAAAACTGCCGCGCATCGGGCGATCCTCCATTGTGGTCGAAGGCGAAACTTTATGCCGAGTGACTGGCTTAATTCCGTGCAAGGTAAAACCAACCAACCAAGTGTCCCCCGACACTTAAAGCCGAAGCCGTTGTTGCGGGATCGCGCACGAAAATGATCCGATTATTAACATCCGTCAGATCGATACGGCCGTAGCCTTGACCGGTCGTAAGAACACGCCGTGCACACCGGCCAGGTTTCTTTCACCGTCCGCTATTCGTCCGCCATGCGCGTACATCGACGGATATCGACGCGTATTGACATATACCGGATATATGCTCAAGCTCACCGCTCACTCCCGACATTTCGTGACGGTTTGACATCGGTAACGATGAAGAAGAACCAGCCTACGTACCGAGAGCGATGCTTTATGAATGTCTACTCTCCGATTGCGACATCTTGGGCAACCGATATTGCTCTTGGTATCCGTCTCTCCTCGGATTCAACGCTCGCTCGCATGACTGCGTGAATCTTCTCTGTTAAAGGAAACCATGACGTGTCGATGGGCAAAGCGTAGGAAGGAAAGGTTCCATTGATGATTTATCGATAAGAGATATCGGGAGCGCTTGCGAATTGGCCGGTGTCGTATACAGCCGAAGAGAGCAACTGTTTGAGTACAGGGTCGCTCAATACGTAGGCGCCAGGCGTCCTGACGCCTACACTGCGGGATTTTCCACCTCACTTAGCCCCTGTCCCACCCACGGCTGATCGTACACGCGGCGACCTTTCGACGCGGAGGCTTTTCTTCCTTCTCCATAAATTTTTCCTTTCTTCCGTTCGGCTTTTTTCCCCATCAACTCGATCGCCCGTTCGCAAGAGCCGGTGACGATCGAGCTTCCATCGCACGTTCGCAATTATTCGCCGTGTCCATTCGCGAGCGACGTGCCACGACGAGGAGATTTTCTAATGTACAATTCAAAGGAACATGACCCGATCGATCTCGTTCGATGACATTCCCGGGTTCGTAGACTCTATTGTTTCGCAGGTAGCAAACAAGTCGCTGGTCGGCGTTAGTGGGAGGTCTTTACTACGGAAATATCACGCTCTTGTTTTCAAGAGATTTTTCTCATAGGGAAAAAAAGAAGTGACTATAAATGAATTTATTTTTAGAGTGCTATAAGTGCGTGTATTTGAAATATTACTCGCATTAATTTATCACTCCTTTTTCCTCAACTTTTTCGCTTTCCGCTCTAGGGAAACTATTACAGTGACGCGTAGGAGCGGAAAGGTTAACAATTAACGACGCGCATCTATACGTTCCATCTGTAGATTACAGCTTTCATTCGATATAGATTTCAATGACAACAAATTTACAAGAAAGTTGAACAATCACAGATATTCTAGCTGATAGCTAAAAATTAATATATCATATCAACTACCATTGCCTGCTGTAATCTGTTCACCTTCCGTCGAGCGGTCTTATTACGACAGAAAAATGTCAAAGATCGCCGATATCATCAATTATGCCGCTTCTATACTTCCAATCTCTGAACTTCAACCGAGCGATTAACGATGCACTTTGATATTATCGACAGTGTAAGGGCGATGAGGTATAACCGCGTCGCACAGACACCTAACACTTGTGGAATGATTAATTTGAACGTTGAACTCACCTTCTGAAGAAATAAGCGCTTTTCCCAAGCGATAAATATCTCAACTGTTTCGCTATTGAAAATATTGAATTATCGCAGTACTTAGTTCAAAATTGGAAACGACAGAGCTAGATAGATTCAACTGTTCCACCGAATTCCCGTATGCCGGGATAGACATGTTAAACTAATTATAACACACCCTTCGTCCCCAATGGCTCGTTATCCTATCTCTACACGTCACCACCTTGTCCCACGTATTTTCGATGCTGTTACTCGCGGCCTGTACACGTCGCAGACACGCCTCCCTGTTCGCGCGCGCGTGTCTTTTTAATTACTGCTGTCGTATTAAAAGCGCAGCCCGGAGATCAAAAGCTCCCTACATTTCCGCTCACACGTGCGGCGATACGTAGGTATCATCATCATCTCGGTCAAGGTTCTCTTCGTCTAACGAGAGATACAGTTGATGAAATGCGATCGATGTCGCGGCGTATTAAGGTAACACGCGTTTCGTGCGCGCGGCTTTTCGTACTCTCTCTCTCTCTCTCATTTCCTCGCACTTCCGCGCGAGCGATATTTTGAGATTATTATCCCTGGCGCCGCTGACACGCTCACGTAATGTGCGCCATGGATGCACAGTGTTTACTCGGTGCACGCCAGGATAACGTTGGGGCGGATAGGATATTTTTTTCCATTACCAGCGTCACACACACACACACACATTGTATTCGCTACCTCTCTCACGCTCTATAAAAATGTAACTGCGATTCCCATTATGTGTTGTGTATTTGTATTACAAGTATTTCGAGGAAAGTATAAGAAGGCAGGCGAGCGAAATGTTTGCCTCTTTGTTTGCGGATTTTCGCTGGTTGCACTGCTGATACCGTATCTAAAGCGGACGTTTCCTCCTCTAATCGAGCTCAGGCCTGGAAAGCACGATTATCCGCGGCGATAAACTGCTACCGACATATCCGCGATAATGTTTAACAGGGTCTACGTAGTTATCAGCGAAAATACAACGGCGATCGGCCGACGCCGTTGATTCAGTTCTCATCGGTTGGGCTCTGGTAGCAGATATTTCCGCGCTAATTAGTCTAAAAACTCGACCGTATAGATACGGCTATCTAGTGACTGAACTAGTGACCGAAATAATAAGAAAGTTCAATCTTCACGATGACTTACGACGTTTCACTCATATCTGCGGAGAATATAACGCGAACTAATTACTGAACTTGAATTGCAATGTAAATTAATTACTCAATTGAACAACAAGTCGTTTTAATCGCGAATCGCTTGAAAATCGCAGCCACCACGAAAAATACCGCGATCGTACGGAAATACAACAATTTGTCAATTTTTGTCGAAATCATCGTCAATCATAAATTTTTGGAAACATCTGTATACCTCACAAAAATCATTTGAATCACACGAAGTCTAAAGATTTACCTACTTATGGAAGGTTAACCGGACTGAAGATTTTTATAAAGTGAAGATACACGGAAGGAAAAAGTTAACTTCCACAGGTAAAAATTAGATGTCCGTATAATACAATTGAAATTTAGTTAATTTAGCTCATTTTCCTTATCCCTATATCCAGTTTTCAGCTGTCATGATTAAAAATCAACAACATTTTTATTGTATCATACGAACGGCTAATTCCTTTTATTCGGGAATACATTGTTCTAAGAGCGTATAAATTTCTATCGTTGCAACTTTCCTCCTATTTTTCTCCGTTCCCTTTGAAACCGATTTAGATCGTAACGTCCAGCATTTTCGCGCGCAAATTGGAACAACAGTGCCGAGCAATGAACTATTAAAGACGACCCGCGATCTCATCGGTCACGTCGGGTGAAATGAGATTAGGAACTGCGCGAAGGTACGATCGTGTGTCGCCGAAATTGGGACCGTCCCGGAAGAAAGTCGCGGCGAAGAAGGTCGGGAAGCGAACCGGCGGGAATTATGGAGAGATTCCCATAATTTCGAGAGAAACACAAGAGTGGCAGGAAGAAGCGGCGGCGCTAACAGGCCCCGGCCGCCCGTAATGATCAGCTTTAGTGGCTTTGAGGCGGTCGGCGAACAGGTGCGCGCCGTTTTCTTCGTTCTTCTTGCGCCACCGGCGCTGTGTAATGTATTCAAGGCCGCTAAGGCTTATTCATAAATCAGATCTCACTTTCATTCATGTGTCTGACGCGACACCACTTATCTCTCCCCTCGCCGATTCGGCCGATCGATTTGGATTTTCGGCGGTCTTGCAGGACATTGCGGAGCTCGCGTGTCCGGCACGCTTAATCAAGAACGTGATTGGGAGTTCCGACGGGACCAATGGTGCATTACCGAAAGCCAAAGTTGGACGAGCTTGTGTGCGACACGTTAAACAGGACATCCCCCGGCCGAAGCGCGTATACCACGTGGGTTTGTCACTTTGCATACGAGATTCCGTACGCCGGTCTCCGAAGCTCCAGTTACGCAGTATCCGTAACCGTGTGACGCGTTTACGGGAACTACAGTTCGCGATTTACATAATCCGGCGTAGTCCGCGGGCGCACGGCGATCTCAGGACGTTACGCCGCTCGCGCGCGATTTTCGGCGCGCGAACGGCGCGTTCTACACCTACGACGGATGATTGCGTAAATCCTCAAAGTTAGTACGCGGGACCGGACTCACTTTCAGCGTGTCAAGGACACCGGCGACAGGTCCTCTCGGCCTAATTCCCCGTGTGATGAGCGGCCGCATTAAATCTCGCTAATGCGCGACCGATCGACCAATTGCGATATAACACTTTCCTTCAGTGCAGAGTAGAAAAGTACGTGCGTGCGCCTGCTGTGTGTGTATGTTACTTGTAAATTTCTCTTCGATAGACAGAAGCAGAACCTGCCGGTCGACATGATTTCTAGACCATCCTGATTGTCGGTCTTGAAGAACACGTTTGCGCGTCTCTTAAGGGAGAATTGCAGTCAGAAATCGTCCGAATTACGCCGAACACCGGGGGATTTGCTTGCTCTCGGGAAATTAAGCTGATTGCTACACGGTGAAGGCAGAAATACATTGCTCTAAGAGCAAATAAATTTCTATCGTTGCTCTCCCTCTCTCTCTCTCTGGTGCGTGCGAACGCACAATAACCGAAGTCATACATATTTCATCAGGACCATCCGTGACGTCAGCTTGCACAACGCTCACCGATGGGAAGACCGAGCGATTTTCGTGCCTCTCAGGAAAGCACGCGAGAATAGACGCGTTGTCCTTGACACGGCGCGAGCGTTGTGCCCGATCCGTCCGAAGAATTTTATTCTTCGGGCGCCGAAAGTGAAACACGCGGGGTCCGCTCGGCCGACGTGACTCGAAATCCTCCGACGCGTCAATCTGACGCGTGTCACTCGTGTCGTTTTGCTATTTTGTATTACCCTCGTCGCGCTATATTTGATTAAGTTACACTAAGCGCTCGACAAATTGAAATGCCGGCAAAGAGACGGACTTATGTCTATGATAAATAAGTAAAATGTATAGAACGATTTGTTTGAATTAGTCACATTTCGAAGGAGGTTAAGTATGTAATAAAATTGTACGCTATTGTACAGTAAGAAAGAGTGAGATTCGGTGTGTAAGATGGAAGTATCGAACACGTTTGATGTATTGACTCGACGGAGAATCGGTCAAAGTGGTACGGTTTGATGATTATGCATCGCCGATGCTACAGGAATCGTCTGAGATCGCGTGTTCTAAAACGGAACGAAATGTCGGAACGTAATACAACCGGTCGGAATTACGACACCAAGGAGTCACAAAACGATTCTATACTTGGGCGACTCTTAGAATGCTGGCTGGGGGCCCGCGTCGGCACCAGCTCAGGCAGATTTTCTTCCCTCAAACAGTAGCACTATCATTGGTTATATAAGGTCCGAAGCGACTGCTAAACGTAACGGATCGTTATCGCACTTGGATTATGATAATCACGGCCTGGATACGCGAAGAAGTTCGCGTACTTCTTTTCTTTTCTACTTCGTCCTGGGATAATTTCAAGTCCACCCGCTCGGCGCTTTGTCGAGCACTTCGTCCACCGTCTCATCCCGGCGATTAAAATATCTGACGCGGGTAATTTCAACATTGATCTCGAGCCCACTCTCTATATATGTGAGAATGTGTGTTCTCTATGTATGTGTGTGTGTGTGTGTTCAAATGTTAAAACGCTGAGCCGTAAAATTACGAATTCTGAATAGAACTTTCTCCCTCTAATCGTATCCGTTGTCTCTCGGGACCAGCTTCGACTCGTTCGATCCTTCGAGCCGAGAGCTGCGATTCGCGATTGATAATTTATCATCGCTCGACGACAAGGGTATCTCTTTCCAAGCCATTTACCGGAATTGCCGAATAAATTTATGCAGATTCTGCGCAACTATACCACCTCGCGCATAATTGCCGGTTACGCTGCGTACACTTTCGCACTAAGTCACACACACACGTTGCGCAATGTCACCCACCGCACACGAAACAGGTTTTTCCCCCGGCGAAATCTATAAGAAAAGGAATACTTATTTTTGGCGGTGGTGTGTTTTACTGCGCGTCCCTGAGCGCGTTTTGATGCGCGTCGCGATGGATAATGCGTCAATCAATCGCACACTTTCTAGAAACGAGATAGGAGATGGGTGTGTATCACCTGATACTCATTTAACGTTTCGACGTTTAAATCACAAATGTTTCCGTGGTTTTTCCGAAAGGTTTGGTCACAGTTGTTTTCCTACACCAAAGAAAAGAGCTCCTTTAGATTTAGTATACGTGTTTGACTTGGGTTTGTTTAATATAATATCATAAATTAATATCATACAAATAATAACATAAATTAATATCAAATATCATTTGAGTGAAAATTTTATCTCACTAGGGAAAACCTTATTATTTGGTAGAAAGAACAATATTATTTAATGGAAATAACATATGGTTTCCAACAACAAAAAAATGTACTCCATTATATATATTTCATTATATATTATATATTGTCTTAATCTATCTCTCTCTCTATTGTGGTTCAAAGAGCATTATGAAATGACTATGCGGAAGAATTACTTGCATAGTAGTGTTCTGTGACGTGTACGCCCACAGGCCTTCGTCCAAAAATTTTTTGTATCTATAGACCCGAAAGGGGAATTTTCCCCAGGGCAGAATAAATACTCTACTCTCTCTCTCTCTCTTCCCCTCTCTCCCTCTCTTTCTAAATAGCTATCGAAGAAGCGATCTTAGTACATATTTGGCAAAGTGTCCTTGCCTCCTGATATACCGATATTATCCTACGAGTGATTGTGTGGCGGAAATGAGCGCGTGTGAGAAGCAGGCGGGAAGATTACGAAAAGCCGGTGAGAGGATTACGAAAAACTGTGCGTTAAATTAGAAATTTCTTGGACGTGCGTGTTTGTCCCGTGAAGTTCATTCAACTCTTTATCTAGATATCCTTCAATGATTTTCTGGATTCTTCTTCACGATTAATCGCCCGTAGTCGCCCGGATGATGTGTTTCTTCATCATGTCTACGTGTCGTCATCCAATGCCAAAATCATTTCCAAACCGCTCGGGCGTGTCGCAACGCGGCTTCTCGGTCTTGAACTCTAATCATGTGTGCCCGCGCGCGCGCGTACTCTTCCTCCTGCTTCGTGCCCGTTGTCGAATCTTCGCGCGGCTTTACTCGAACGGTATTTTATCGATTGATCGATCGCGTAACAACCGCAGACGGAGACACGTAATTATTAGGTAATTCGACTGTTAGGCAACGAACGGCTAAATTTAAGCGCGTTTGCAGCGAATGCAGCGTTTGGAAGCTCCGCTCTGTAATATATGCTTTCTAAGCGAAGCGAGACAAAAAGAGGCCGAAAAATGTTGCACAACTCTGTACAGCTCGCAATTACGTTTAATAACTATTCTCCTTTCGTACAATCTCTCTCCCTCCCTTTCTTTCGCTGTACCGCTCATTTCCACCTTTCTTTTGTGTTTTCTCTAATCTCACGCGCGCGTCTGCTTTTCCGGAGAAATGAAAAGTTCGGCCCGATTTACACGGTCCGTCCTACTTCCAGCTCATTAGCGCGTCCATTTACAGTGCCATTTCAGCTTGTCCGCTCCCGATTTCCCGGCCTCTCCTCTTCGCGACGGTTAATAATAACAATAATAATATTAATAATTATTATTATCTATCGCTATTGGACGCGTCTCACGGTCTGCGAATTCGCCGATAGGCGAAAATGCGCGACAGCGCGCGCGCCGCGTCGCTACGTGAGCGTATCTCGTTAACCGCGGACTCCTGACAATGAACTAGATAACGACAAGGCGCAGTGTGTCTAGGTTAGTAGTGACAACTTTATATCCACCTGACATATAAATTGAGATTGTCGCGGCAGCGTTTCTCAGACGCGTTCAGCAAAAGTCGCCGCTGTCCGAGTCGAAATTTCAGTTTGTACTTTAAGTCTCCAAGGGTCTTCTAGCTCTACGGTGCTCCTTCGATGTTTACAGGAAGTTATTTCCATTTCCTCCGTTTGAAAACTTAATGCGGAACTAAGTGGACATAATGTGAGATCCAAATTTCGATTCGGGTAATCGTCAGAACCCCGTCTTACTCGAGCCGCGTTGTTTTCCCGTCGCGCCTCACGGAGACTTCGCGCGCTGTTGAAAACGCACGGCGCGGCCGAGGTTGCTAAACACGCTGAAAATGTCCAAACGGCCGTGTAATAATCGAACGACCAAACTTCCAAGGGGAAAGCGAGGCGTCAGATATAGATAGCGATTAGATATACAGCCGCAGGTGCAGAGTGTGACATTTATAGGCCTCTGTCATTTTTACCGCTCGATCGATTGCACTTCCTAATCAACGCGCCGACGGGAGGGAGGTGACATTATGGGACGGGATTAGAAACGCTCACGCTGAATTTTGAGGCTCATTTACCCCGGGCTAGCTCAAGCTGCCTCTGCCTTCTTACGCACGGCGTTTCATCGAAAAGTTTCCACCTTGATACGCATCGGCGAACGAGCGCGAGCGTCGCTGAACATCGACGTGCGCGGCGTCATCCTATTTCCAGTATTGCATATTTATCGTCAGCGATACGTGGCAATGATCCACATAATCCTTCCATTGAGCCGTCACTCCTCTCCTCATTAACCGCGACGTTGAAAATTAAAGTCGCGACTCCGGCCGCAAAGGACGAGGTCGTCACCTGTGATATTCGATAGATGGTAGCGGCCGAATGGCGTCCTGCCAAAGGACTCCACGTTCTAATGCGCGTTGAGAAACTGTTTTGACGCCGATTCATCGCCGAAACGATCTATCTCTTGATCCGCGCGCTGTGAACGTGAATACCAGATGACAGAAGAACACGATTAATATTTACGATCGCGATCCTTCATTCAGAGAAGAAAATCAAACGAACGTTTAATTCTCCGTACTATTCCGCGAGAGGATTGATTTTTCTCTTGTATTACTGCGAAAACTATTAATAAATATATATAGTAATAAATATTGTTATTACTATATAATAATAGTGTTATTTATATTTGGTTATTACGGCCAATGTTATAATAATTATTACTCGAAGCTTGTCTCATGTGGAATATTCAGGTCTGCGTTTGGAAATGGATCTTAGGTTTTTTTCAGTTGAATCTTACGGGACACGTGACACGTGACATTTCACGATTCAACCGGAAAACTTCAGACCCAACTCCAAATTCAAATCTCGGTACCTCCCTTGAGACAAGTTTCACGTGGCGACGCTATTAATATGTGTCACGAATTGAGTCGTAATTTCCTGGGTAGAGGGAAAGAGGAGAGGGACAATATCTCTCTCGATAATCTCCAAAGCCGACGTGTCAATCGCGGATCCGCGAAGCGTCGGGCGGAATTTCACCGTCATCGGAATTCGCCACAGGAATCGACGTGAGATCGAACGAAGTACAGAACGCATGGATATTATCGAAATCCTGCGCGCCCATGCTCGTCGCGCGCGTACGCCGGTCCATTTCTAGCCCGCGTATCGAAAATCGCGATCTCGCGAGCGCGCGCGCGGAGGCCTATAAATAAATCGCGAGATGGCGAGAACGTAATCGACGCAGCTCGTTGTTTTTCTGTTTTCACGATCAAGTTTGCCGGACTGAGAGGGGCTGGCTAGCCGAGCCGCTGACACTGGCATTGGCCTACTCTCTCCAGCGTCGTTCACTCTCCTGCTTCGCGCTCGTGTTCTCACTCTCTTTCGTTTCGTGCTCGGGACAAAATACGCCGCGTTGCGCCTCCGTTTTCCACTATCGCGCGCTTTTCTCCCAATAGATATCTCGCTCTTTCCGGACGTCGCTTTTCCTGCCGTTCCGACGATTCGTGCGACGTCAGTCCCGCTTATCTGAGACAGCGTCTCTCAAAAGTAAGACCTACTATCAGGCACATGAGGCAATTATCGAAGGTTTTTCGTTATTTCTCCTTCCGTCCGTCCGCAAACAGAACGCAAACGCCAAGTTTTGGACGCCGGGTTTGTTTATTCGAAGTCGGGAAAATTGAACGTGTTTTGCGAAATTTGGAATTATCTCCGAACAGCGAGATAAGGAAAAGGAACGGTCTCGGGAAATCTGAAGTATCAAGAGATAGTCGAGCGATGTGTCGCTCGATGGTGTGTTTGATTCTCTTATACCCGGTTGCACCGAACTCCGATTAAGCTAAACGACGAATTAACTCTTACTGGGTCACCAATTAAAATTTCGGTTGCGGTAGAAATGCTGAGAAAGAGAAGGAGTCGGAAGTTTCGGTTCCAATCCTGTTAATGAATCGTCGCTTAGTTCGATCGAAGTTTCGTGGAACCGGGCCACTGGATTCGGATCGCGAACTGCGTTGACCAGCCGATGAATCTTTAGCTACTTCAGTCAGATTGGCTAGCCAACGATTTGCAGCTTGCAAAATCCGATCTGTATCCGCAGTGCGTAGTGTGACACGGGCTTTAAGGATACCACGTTCCGCTTACATCTTGCGCAGGCTCGAATTCACGGTTCGGTGACCTCCAACGGTCGAGGGATACGGCGAAGTTTCTCGTGCTGGAGAATTTTCCTGGAGGACGGCACTCTTCGGAAGAGAGCAGTGATAGTAAATAGATCGACACATAATCAGCGGGAAGAGAGAGAGAGAGAGAGAGAAAGAGAGAGACCTGATGCTGGCGCGACGGTCGTCGTCGTCGGGCTCGACCTGGTTTCCAGCGAGAAAAGTCGTTCGCTTCTTGCACCGCGCTCGAGATCGAAGAAGAGACCACGCAGCGTCACGGGTAGCGGCACGGTGGTCTCTTCCCGAGGTTCCGAACAGTGGAAAGGATCTCTCGGCCTCCCTCTTCTTCGCCAGCCCTCTGTCGCCTCTCGCGCCCGCCGGCTCTCTCCCTCGTTCTGTTATGAAAGTGCTGCAAGTGGAGCGCGCCGCCTGCGACAACAAAGCTATACTTTTATTTATAACTGGCCGACTTACTTACGATTCGTCGCGAGCCTCGGTCTGCCGATAGACCGGGAGAGGACGTTAGATATAGATCGGAGACAACGCGGCCGGGCCACCCATGGCGCGCGTCCTACGCCGAGGCGTCCGTCGACGAGAGAGTGGGAAAATGGAAGCGCGTCGAGAGAGTGCGAAAGGTGCGCGCAAGAAAAATCTCGACGGGCAATTCCCTCGCGGCGAGAGAGCTGAGCCGGCCGGTCGGTCGGTCTGTCGGTCGATCGGTTGCCTGCCGGCCGGTCGGACGCGCTTCCACCGCCGGAAGAATTCGTTTTCCTTTTGCGGGCGCGTCGATCCGCGAGATCGGCGGCCGAGGAACAGAGAGAGAAAGAGACCGGGCGAGAGTATCAGCCCAGATGTTCAATGGACTTTCCAATAAAAGTTCGATAATTCGTTGCGAAATGATGAATTCTGATCCCGATTGCCGGGCGGAGGCCTAGGAGTAGGCTGCTGAGTTTCTCTGCCTCACGTTGCTGCAGCGCGTAACGAATGCCACGTACCGTGATAAATCGGCTGATCGCGCGTCGATTAAGTTTATCGCGAGCGCTTTACCGCTTAATAATGCGCCGGCGAGCGAGATAGCCGATAAAATAGAAAGTATGCCGCCGTTTGTGACAATCTAAGATCAGCGACAGATTCAATTAATGCCGGCGATATACTAATAGCGCGCACGGACTGTTTATCGACGGACGACGTCATAAATGCCATCATATTACTGAGCGTCCGTGATGAAAATATCCGAAAATGATCGATGTAATTGCGATCCAGATAACATTGAGACGTCCCGGGACGTCGTAAAGACGTTTCGAGGACGCCTTTTAGACAAACATGTTTGATTCCGCTTCCGTATAGAACTTCGTTCGCATTTTCAAACGTAATTCGACGATCAGCGCAAGCTTCGGAGTTGCTTCCAGCTCGAGCTCCGTCCGAGGCTCGATTAAAGGAGAAACGATTTTCAACGGGAAATCCGTGATATCATCGTGATATCGTGGATGACTCGCGAAGAGAGGCGCCGTCTCGAGAGTCCTCCCCGGCGGTGAAAAGCGGCGGAATCGAAAGGAAGATCGGGAGGAGCTAACTAGCGCGACGCGTTAGCCGGCGCACTTATTAGGAAATTGCACTTTCTTTCACGGTTGGAGCACCGTCCGTTGAGCCGAGGACGGCCGAAGGTGAGAAGAACGAGGAAACCGACCTCCGGTGCAACGACCCGCCGCGAAGTGTGTCGGTTGTGGGCGCACGCAATCGTCGCAACGATTTTGAAAAATGGCCGTCCCACTTCTGCAAGGGAGTACTTTCACGGTCGCTAACCCCGCGACTGAGAGGATCGTGCTGCTCTCGACACGACAAGCGCGCTACCCGCGCTTTTACGCTGCAAAACTGCCCGGGTTCGCGGACTCTCTAACGGCACGGAGAGAAGACCACTCTTACCGCTTACCGTAAACCGCGAGTGATCCCGCCGGACGATATCGGCCGACGTGGAAAAAGAGTTACCATCCCGTGGGGTCCGCGCGTCCTCACGATTGCAGGTCGTCGGCGCTATAGGTCAGATAAGTCGGTCGAATCGAATTAGACTCGCATGTCGCGGAATTTAACGGGAAACAATTATGTAATAAAAACAGCGAGAGAGAGGGAGAGAGGAGGATTTCTTTTTTCTACACGGGGAAAAAAAGAGATCGGTTGGATTAGCGTGACGATGAACGGACCAGACGCGTCTCGCTTGAAGGAAACAGCATATCTCGTCCTAAGAATTGAGTTCGTAAGAAATTCTGTTTCTTTGCGGGAAACACGTTTGACTCGTTCATTGTCACGCTAACACAATCTTTGTTCTCTGTGTACTAATACTATTTGCATTTAGTCTGTTTCTTCTTTTTGTTTTTTTAACTAAACTGGCTACGTTAGTTAGAGAAATTTACGCACACTGAAGCATGAGAATCTTGTACGTAAGAGACACGCTTTATACGCTTCGATGTGTATGTACATTTCTTAAACCGGTGCAGTCAGTTCAGCTGAAAAGAATAGGCCATATGTGTCTTTGTATAAAAATAAAAATTCTTCGAAACAAAATACAGCAAGTTGTTCCCGTAGAAATTACAAAACGAAGTGTAGAAAACGGTTTTAGAACGTAAAATATTTGTAAGATTTAATGTCGACGAAGCGAAGATATGATTCACTTGTGTGTATTCCGGAACGATATCCATACGAGTACATCGTGAATCTTCGACGGGGATCTTCTTATTCATGTTGTGAATAAGAAGATACATACTCCTACTCCTCCTCCTCCTCTCTCTTTCTCTCTCTCTATCTATCTCGATTTATCTGAACGAGCGCGCACACCGATTTTTCGTCCTGGGTCGTTGCTAGGATTTCCCTCGGTTTCTCAACTTTTATCCTCGCGCAAGATCGCCGTCCACGGGGCCCACTTTTCACCGTGAATTCTCACGATATCGTGCTCGGAAAGTAGCGAAAACGTGCTCGAGGATTTCTTTCCCTTCTCCTCCGTCGCGTCTTACGAGCGATGCTCGAAAGGATCGCCGGCCGGCTCGCTTTGCACAGTCCGCCATGCACGGAGAATAAAACTGTCATCTCGAAAGTTGGCCTACTATCTCCTCGATCGCGATAATAGCCCCCGCAGCTACGAGAGGTGTCTTCCTCCTCTTTCCGTGGCTGCGTCGGTCTCTAATGCATGACGGGAAAACAAAGTTGTCGTGAATCTTTGTATTTATCGTGAGATTGTGTCTCCTTCTTTCCCGAGATAAACGCGGAAAGGAGAATGTAAAGCGAATATACTATTGAGTGTAGAACTTGAAAAATTAGGATTGATATGAAGGACTGGCTAAAAGCGATAAGGAGCTAAGAAACTTTTCACGAATGTTCGTTACCTTCTCACGGAGGAATTTTAAGAAATCCGTCCGGGAGTTCATTATTTCCCACTCGAATTTCACAGCGGGGAACAAACTGTTTTCGCTCGCTTCGGTTATAATCGTAATTTATTCAAACGTAAAAACCTACGATATGCACGATTGTAATCTTACGAGATTTCTTTTGTCGCAGCCTTCCTTCTCGTTTATCCCTGCCTCGTTATCATGAGTAACAGTAGTTTTCATTAAAAGCTGGAAAACGACGCGCAGTTTCTCTTTCGCAGACTCGAGCAAGGAGCAATTTATATCCAAGGCAGCTTCCGCTTTTTCGGCACATTCCGCAGCCTAGCATTTATGCGACACTCGATCGGCCAATGGCGAGCCGAGAAACGCGCCGCAGGTCTCTCAATATTTCAGGATTAAAAGGCACACTGCATATGAAAAACAAATGAATCGACCCCATCGAGATGGCAATGACAGTTGCTCTCGTGATGTGAAATGATATCTTTCTCTTATATAAAATAATTTTGATCGTGTAAAAATAACTTTTGAGACAAAATTGAGGTAAATAACGACTGCTCCGCCCGGTGTTCGCGCCCATCTGCTCTATCCTACCTCTATGAGACGCAGAAGGGAAGATGGGCGGCGAAGGCGCAAGATCAATAATGCGTATTTTACGCACTGCGTTTGCCAAGTTAAAGGCGCGCTCTTTACGCGCTCCTTTGTCTCTCGGCATTTCTTTAAACCAATTTCCAGTTATAGCTCGCACATCCTGAGTCGAAATTTTAGTCCTACATTAAGTCGGTTTAATTCTACATTAAGTCTTCAAAAATCTTCTATTCCTTTGATGCTACAAATGAGAAGTTACTTCTGCTTCCTCCACTCGAAGATTTAATGCAGAATTCGGAATTTCCCCTCGGGAGGCCTAAATTCCTTTTGTAGCATTAAAGAAGCACTGTTAGATCCTTTGATGCTACAAATAGAAAGCTATTTCCGTTTTCTCCTCTTGAAGATACAATGTAGACTTAATGTAGAACCGAAATTTCGACTCCGGGATCCGTTATCGATATCGCTTGATATGGAAGTATGCGTCGCGTTTTGAGACGGAGAAGATCGTTCCTTCTTGTTTACCCGCGTCTGGAGTTCCGAGCAAACGAGAATTCATTGCGCAACGTTGCGGCAACGGATCGGGAGGTGCATAATGCGAAGTTACTTGGTGCGGATTTATCATCAATGGAAATCGTCGGATTTATTTCGAGCCGACCTCGAAGTCGCCCTGTGCGTTGTCTGTCTCGCTCTTCTCGCGCGAACGAGCGGATGCAAATGCGTGCAGGTCGTGCCACGCTGCACCTGCCGCATATTCCGAACGAGCACGATCGTATGCCTCCTCGCACGACCTTGACACGCTTGACTCGGAGACATCTTCAATCCTCAAACGGCTGGATACATTCGCGCTACACACCGCAGCTTGACACCGAAAGATCGCTCTTTAACGCCCGCACAATCAAGCCTGAATTTCTGTAATTACCGGTAGAGCGCGCGGCATAATGTGACGTTGAAGTAATTGTGTTAACTTCGAGGAACTCCCGCCCACGTAGGAATTCTTTTTCAATAGAGAACGCGCTTGCATGCCTTTGTCGCGGATTTGCAAGTTAAAATAAGGCAAAAAATGCACAACCAGTCGTTCTAGTGTCTATCCGTATGAGTAATCGCTTGGGGGAAAAATACACCGAGACGGTCGCGCGACATGCGCGCTACGCTCGCTTTTTACGCTGCGCGTCTCGTTGTAAAAATTAAAACGATAAAATTTAATTTGACTCGGCCTCTGTCCACGACCTTGCTTTGAGGGGACGTAAGCGTTAAACCTCAGGTGTCAAGTGACGTCATATCCGACTTTAACCGAGTCGAAATTTCAGTCCTACTTTAAGTCTAATTTAATTTTGTATTAAGTGTTCAAAGATCTTCTATTGTGTTCAAAGATCTTCTTTTAGCGCTACAAATGGGGAAGTTACTGTCGTTTTCTCCACTTGAAGACTTAATGTATAATTTAAAATTTCGATTCGGGTAAGCTTGCTCTAATCCATGAGCCATGAGATGTAAAAAAATCAATTTCTATTTAAGAAATAAACAGTGAGGAAATCGCAATCAACAATTCCTCGATTATAAGGAGAATAGTCGACTGTGATCGGTTTTCTTACTGCTTAAGCAAATATTATGGACTACTTGATTTAATATATTAAGGCTTATAGCTCAATTCAAATAATAAAAATAAGATTAATGATTTAATTGTTAATGACAGGCGCAAATATGTATATACAAATATAACCGGAAATACACCGGCGTCGGACGAAATCTCGATACGTTTAGAGGGAAAGCAAAATCCTGTATGCAACAGGATCCTGTAGAAGGCTCGTGTTATGTTACCGCGTCTTGTGAGAGTTTATCGAATCGTAAGAATGTCGGAATGAATAGAGACTGTTATGCCGAGCGATTTCTCGCGATTTTCCTCGCGTCTCCCGACGATTACGTCTCCGGATAATGCTCTTTCGGCGTAACGTACATACGGCCGGGCGAATTGTCGGCTGCATTATGCGAATAACTTGCATTCTTGCTTGGAGATTCCGAAAGTACTTTGGAGCGTTCGAGCAGCTCCGAGACGCCGTGTGATTTCAGTGTCGCATTCGACGAAGATCGCGGGCGCGAACCGCCTCGTATACCTTCAACGCCGTCTATTAGGTGGTACAAAGTGCTGACAGCAGGCGGAAATTCTTCTATGAAGTTCCTCGACGACTGAATCGAATTCCTGTCGAAAGTCTGAAAAAAGTTTCATCCTCCCGAGCGAGGCTTGCGGGTTGGCAAACACGCTACTCGCGCTTAGATACGTCTATCGATCCTCTCGGTCGCGCCGGAAGGAGAAGATCGCCGCGATGATAACTCGCGAACGAGCCAATTTTCACGCTCTCTCGGCGAGGATCCTCCGCACGCTGTGCGATACCCGCATTCATTATCCTCGAAGGTCCATTACTTCTTGGATTAATCCATTTCACAGCAACGCGAGATAACAACCGTGTGAAATTACTTCGCTGGGCTTCGGAGACGTGAAAATTCGTCGGGAAATATTGACGCAATCCCTGCCGCAAAGGAGTCGTGCGCGTGTACGGTCAGCGACGAAAAGCCGGCGATAATTTTTATTAATAAGTTTTGAAACGCATTACGTGTCCAATAGGAAAATTGGTTTTTCTAATCATTCTCGGGGGATACATTTTTCCTGTTAGATACGAGCAAAAAGTGTACCGGGTTTCAGAAAGGTTTGAACTCTTTTTTCGATGCGACTTGGAACGCGAATGGTGGCCCGAACGAGGGAACTAGTTTTCGAAAAATAAGTTCAAATCGTTTTGCACGAACTGCGGACGACAAGGCGTTTTGGCAAATGACATTTTGCAAAATGGCGTAAACGTCACAAGAGAAGTCGGCCTCTGGGTTTCGTCGAAAACGGCAATTCCATCCACAGGGAAACTGATGGACAACACGTAAACGCTGAAAATGCAAAAGTTGCAACGTTCGAGCCAATTGCCAATTACGCTTAGACAGAAACAGGCGATCAGTTTTCAGGCTTAAACAATTCCGCGCACGATGGGAAGGAATTACATCTCGTTCCATGCGTCGTCGTCGTCGTAAACGCGTTAGCTTGCAATATCCCCCGCTGGTATGCGCTGGGAAGCACGCGTCTGCGATTTACGACGGACGTCACAAACTACAATCGAAGACAATTCAAGTCCACGGACATTTCCGCGACTACGAGGAGGAACAATGCTTTCGCGCGTCCTGCCGCGCAATTTATGAAAGTGATAACCAACAACATGACTCGCCGTTATGTTCGGGAGATAAAGTGTCTACGCGACGGGGGGGAATGAGGCGGAAAATTTCACGATAAGAGAGAGAGAGAGAAAGAAAGAGAGAATCAACGAATTCCGAGGCAAGGGTGAGAATGACACATAGTTTCGTCGTTTGTTCATCCGAGTGAGAGCGAGGGGAAGAGCCGCGACGTATTTCGCAGCCTAGTTCGCAGTTTGCATTTTGCGGAGTCGCACACGCGGCACGTATCCGCGCGATACGACAGAGTGGTGCAGTGTGTACGGTCTCGGGGGGTGGAGACGGTCCGCGAGGGTGCCCGAGGGACATCCGGCGACGAAGAGCGACGACGAGACGCGCGGAGTGTGAGAAGGACGCGGCGAGTGCGGGTGCGCGTCTGCATGCGCCGCAGCAGAAACTCCGTAGTACCGCAACCCGCCACTCACCGCTGCCTCGGCGCCACAGTCTCTCTCTCCGCATGTCCGGAGCCGGCTGAAACCGTTCGTACCTCCTCGACGTTCGTCCACCTACTCGCCTCCTGCAAAATGGTAAGTCGACGAACGTGCATGAAAATATCCCGGCTGCGGCACGACGCGTCGTTACGCTCTCGGTAACATCGTGGTGGACACACGGCCGTTCATTCAAGGTCCGTCCGTCCGTCTCGCGCGAAATTCCCGGGCTGTGAGGGAAAAGGAAATCTACGCGGGCGAGGAACGAGCTCCGGCGAATTCGCGCACGTCGTGCGAACGCCGCGAATGTCGTGCGCGGAAAGAGGTCGCGTGGCTAACGCAGACAACGTCCCGCATCCGCACTGTGCGTCGTCTGCTGCTGTCATCTGCTTTACTCGCGACTGGTTAGTAGTCGCGTGTAACGGAAGTCGCGCTTCGCAAGAAGACGCAAGAAATCAGGACGTTGTCGGCCGGATCGCGGAGGGACAATCGGCACGATGTGAAAACGCGATTTCCGCTCGGACCGAGTCAATGCGACGCACTTTAATGACCGGAAGAACGGGGATCGCCGTGGTGCAACGAAGTACGCGCTGTCACGGTTACCAAATCCACCGCGTGATCGCAGCACGTGACGGGGAAGCCCCGTGTGACCGACGCTTCTTCGGAGCGCGTTCATTCCCATTCATTTTCCAAATTTACTCTTTCGTTCGTTTCTTCATTTCGCGCCTGTGCATGCATACGTGCGTGCGTACGTTGGATCAGTTCGATTTGACGCATCTCGAACCTTTTCGCAAGAATCGATTGTAAAACATCTCGGAAGAAGACACCGTAAAAACCATTACACGTACTCACATCGCGATTTTTACATTCAAACCGACACCCTCCGTTGTTTTCATCAACGCACATTACAATATTTTCCTCGCCCTCCTTTCTACGGTCATTTAATCTCTCAATTTGGAACGGTGTCAAGGTTGCATGTTAGATATTTGTAATTTTTCAAGAGTATACGTACATTAGACGTGATATAAAGGTCGATATTTATTTACTAAGTTTTCCTACAATTTTCAACCTTATTCAGCTCACGTGTAAGGTTGAAAATCGCTGGAGAAATTCTATAGTAAAAGTAAGTGTCAAGGTATATTGTATGAGGTATATATCACACTCGTGTACATACGTAATGCATTCGGTCTGCGAAACAGATCATTAACATGCACCCGCTTATGCGGACGTATTGATCACTCACAGTGAAACGTACGTATCTCCGGGTTCCTACAAATACTTATGCACAGTTTAAATTAAAATCGAACGAAACGAAGCATATGTATGCATATCTCGCGTATTCGTAATTGAGTGTTTGAATAATAACCGCTCCAGAATTGGAGTATCGATCTGTTTTTCTTTAAAAGCTTGACGTAACGTTTACGTCGGAAGAGTTTTTGATATGTGACGTAAAACCAGCGCAAAACCGACGCGAAACTAAGCGAATCCGTACACACTGACGATTTTCTAGTTTATGAAAGATTTATTTTTTCACTTGCTTGGCTAATTTTCTTAATTTTGTTTTTCACGGGTAATCCTCCGACGTACAAAGGAAGAATATAAAATAACGGTTGCATAATATTAGCTCAATTGAAGGGAATAGCATAAATTGAGGTATCGTGTAAATTGACATTCTCACGCGTGAACATTATCAGTAGAATTCAACCCGCCGATACGTTGCACAGTCTTGTCGATATCCAAGTACAGTTCAATAATGGAAATCCACCTCCTACACAGGAGTTTACTAACAATAAGCCGTTGTGCCTACGGTGCGAAAGCTACAATCGATAATGCCTTGATGCCTTTAAAGTGTATCATGTTGCGCCACTCGCACCGAGGAAACCTAATCGGATCAAGTTAGGACTGGGATTTCCATCTCCGCCGATACAAACACACTAATATATTCCGTAAAATTACATGTAATTACAAAAAATTCCTTTAAGTTTACTCTGAGGCATTTCCGCGACATTTTTTCTTATCCTTTTATCGTTGTTACTGCTGTGTTCCGCTATGTCGTTCTGCTGCGTCGCCATTGATATTCGCGAATATTCGATCTCCCGTGCCAAAACAGTACAAAAAGAAATCCCTGCACGTGTATCCAGGTACTTGCAGACGCGACGTTGGCGGACAACCATCACCGTCACCGTACCTTTGCGACAAACGGTAATTCGGAAGGTATTACGATATGTAACTTGGCGGACGGCGAGACCTTGACATACAGCTTGGCCCTGATAAGAGGTCGAGCACCCGCGCTATGCAGCTACATCACCGTACGGGGTTACAAAAACGTGACCTCGGAGTGGCCGATCATCGCGGGACAGTTCCGCGTCCTGGTGGACTTGGCGCGTGGTCCGAACAAATTGGAGCTCGAGGCGGGCGGGCACAAGAGAAGAATTATCCTGATATACGAACCGAGAACCACGAGGCTACGGGTGACACCGGTCTACGTCATCTGCGCCGGTCATGATGGTTATTTTCAGGTGAGGACAAAATGATAACTGTAATGATCGTCTACTTTCTTTCAGATAGTCGTGTATCGCAGACTGTTGTATTTTCAGTCGTATTAAATCAAGGTCATTTATAAATTTCGTATTTACCATGCAAAATTACTATATATTGCTACATAGTTTTCACTATTTAAATAATAAATGTTAATACGAAACGAAGTTAAGATAGACGTATGTACATAATATTATAAATACGAAAATATTATTTTTTTATTCTTCTCGTTAATGCTATTTTTTATGATACTATTATTATTAGCTAATGCTATTATTATTACGTTATACATTAGTTAATGCAATGCAGATGCACAGATAGTAGAAAGAGGTACATAAATGTTTAACTATGTGCATATATATATATATATATATATATATGTATTTCGAATGTTACTATAAGTTATGAACTTTACACTATTATATTTTCAAAACAAAATGATCAGTAATTTGAACATTTTCATATAATATCTAAATTAGACGTTAATATTACAATAGTTTTTCATTGAAATCCTAAGTACGGTTTAGAATAAATAAAACACAGGACATTATAACCATTATAAGTAATACATATAAAAAGTATTATCTTTAATTGCGAATATTTCAGCTTCCGAATAGCCAATCAACTTCTAATTGCGCCAACAATTAGGACGTATTTTTAGATCTATATATAGCACAAGTTTTTCAACAAATTCTCAAAAAATCTGATTTTGAAGTTCAATTTCTACTAGGGTAGGTACGCGGCGGTCGTTTCAATAACCGTGCTTTGAGCAACATCATCGGAATCCTTGCGATGCATTTCGATTCTCCCGTCAAGCACTTCGATCTGCGCACAAAGTGCGATCGCGATAACGTAACAATTCGGTTACTCGGAACGTGGCGTGCGCCTCAATTATCGATCGTCATTCTGCTTCACGAACAGCCGTATTGCCGTGCCAACTCTGGCTGTGTATTCGGCCGCGACAGTTCGATTAAAGTCCCTTTATTACTCAATTCGGGGAAACGATCGCGATCTCGTTTATTCACGGCGGGACAGAGTGCATCGTGGAGATTACATTTGATCTGTGTTCTCAGGGACCACGGGGCGAGGATCGATCGCCTGAGAGCGCGGCAACGAGAATAGGGCTCGGTGCCAGACTGCTTCAAACTTTGACGGCCGAGAAGCTCCGTGAGGCCGGTTACGGCAGGAAAACCTTCCAATTGGAGAGAGATCTGGACGGGCCGGAATGCCTGGTGATGCATAGCATGCTTCACGTGGACCGTGCTCGGGCGATGAAGCAAAGGGAGCTCTGGGAGCTGGTCGCGCGCGAACTGATGACCGGCCCGTTAGCGTCGAGGAATCGCAAGTATTTGGCGTTTCTCTCGTGCACGAGGTACCGTGGCGCGCCCAGTCCTCGTACGCACGAAGACACCTTGGCGAGGACGCAAGGTCACGCTGCTCTCGGCGGAGGTGGTCTAGCGCTCTTTGGTTCAGCGTGTCTCCACACCTGGCCTACGTGTATGGCTCAGGTTGGTTGACGACACTGATCGCGAGTCGAGACGGAATTCCTGTTCGCCGAAAGATGAGCTTGGTTGGATCTACCTGACGATGTACGACCGAGCGCGTTTTGGTTGAAGGGAACAAGGTTTCTCGTTCCCACGAACCAAACGTGGTTCTTATAATCAGAATATCTGTTTCCTTTTACCAAAACACGGTGTTGGGTGTTTTGTAAATTGCCATGTGAATCCGACGAAACTCACTTTTTCGAGACCGTGCCAAGTTGGCCGAGACGCGACTTTTGGACCTGCTACACCCGGTCTCTCTCACTCATTTGCTTCTTATTATTACGTACAAATGTCATCGAGCGGATAACACTTTTAACAGCTGGGGTCACTACTGTAATTCAGGTATTACCGAGATTCTTGGACGTCACTATCGTGGACACCGAGCAGCTCATGGACGACAGCAACTACCGTGGCACTCACGGCGGCTGTTTAGCGACGACGTTAGGCTCCGTTCTGCACGAACTTGGTCACACCTTCGATCTCGGCCATACTCGGGAAGGGATAATGGGACGAGGATTCGACTACGTCGACAGGGTGTTCGTAGGCGCTGCTGGGATCGACTTCAATCGTAATCCTATCAGAAGGGACCCTCAACATACGACTGTCGCTCTTAGTAGACCTCTCAGTGTCACGGTGACTGTACAAGAATCCGTACTGTCGAGTCCGCGAAGAGGCAGACTGCTCTCGGAGACATCCAGACCAACACCGTCGCCTACTTCGAGACAGCTGCCTGGCAGACTTTCGGCGCCGGCTAGTCCGGAACTCAACAGATCGCTCACTAAGAGTCTGATCGCCTCGGAGCTCCCTTCGCAGTCCGATCGGACGTTCTGGGGGCCATCGTGCGCGGCGTTACTCGCGTATCACTGCTGGTTCAACAATGAGATGGACAGTCTTTCCAACAGGACATCTTTCCATCATCACGAGATAGAATATGACGGGAAAAGGTAAATTCCACCATTCGAGAGAATACAATCCCTTTAAAGAGGCAATTAAGAGACTGAGATGCTGGGATAACCTTCAGTTATGACCGATTAATCGTTTCTACTCGATATACATATCTTAATGTTGAAGTCAGGTTTAAGTTTTAAGTGCGACAATTGTGCAATAATTATGGATTCTCTTGATAAGGAATGTGGTGAGATCACGGTACGGGATACGTGTCATAGAGCTTAGGGAAGCCTCAGGAGGGATGGTTGTGGGCTCTCGTCAATTTCCTGGCTCGCGACCACCTTTGGAGGCTCTAGTACCATCACCTCCACCGCACTGCCTCACCACCCTCACCCTCGTGGCCGAAGACTCCACCGGGAACGTGCTCAAACATCCTCTTCCCACTGCCTTTTAAAGGTCAGCAGAAATAGTGATGGGTAAATTTACCTTCCAACCCGGCGAAGGTCGTTACACCTAATAAGCAATATCGGCTTAACACACATACACTCTGCAAATGATCTCTCTCTCTTTCTCTTTCTGTCCAAAGATATTATTATTTCCGTTTTTTTCACAGTGTATATTTCACAGTGCAGACATTGTAATAAAATGCGCTTAAAGGACAGCGAATTTTCTATTAAATTTTTTGCGTACTAGTTCTATATATATTTGTTGAGAAGCTACGTAGATAAATCTGAGATATTTTTTTAGTCATACGTATGTTATGACACAGCGAGTGTAAAAATACACGGGCGAACGAGATTATCCCCCTATAGATCTGAATTACGCACTGTCATCTGTATTTCACCGTCATTGCCATTTTATATTATTTAGTGGTTGATAATTTTCATTGCTCTCTACGGACACAGTAAAAAAAGTCCTAATTTCTCTTTAAGTCTCGATACCTCGTTGCGTTGGTGCAATATTTATTTAAGATTGTTAATCAAAGTATCATACTGCCACTATGTACTCCCTGCTTTCGAACATGTAGTACAACTTCGGCTAAAATAATGGCACTAAACGACTTATATGTAGAATTTACTAAGTTCCTTCCCCGCACTGTGCAATGTAATTTAATTCTATGATTTACATATTGTTGTATTCCACTAAGAATTTCCTCATGCGAGTATTTTCGGATATATGCGATTTGTACACAGTCGAGAATCAAACAAGAGCTTGCCCTCGTTGCTATATACGTAGACTTTGTGGTGTGCGCGCGCGTATAGGTATAGACATGATTTTTATATAATAACGCGTACGATTACATAGATCGAATGACGGATATTTAATAAGTATACCGAGTACACATTTTGCTCATGTACAATACTTTATATGTTAAATATGCAGGGAACTACTTTATAATAATTTATTTTGTAAGCATGGTCACTAGAGTGTTTCATGATGTAGCCTCAATTTCTATTAGTGCAAACAATTAATTAATAATATCCGTAACGTGCACAAATGCGTCAACGCAAATATAATGAATATACCAGCAAGATATGAGATATATATTGGAAGCGCTTGTATAACTACGTTGCGGAATTTTCATAGAACCTAGTATTATATTACACACATATATATATACATACACTTATATATATAAGTAGGATTTAAAGAGGCGATTTACGTAAGTTCTAACAAAACAGTCGTTAGGACAAAAGGCACTTGTATATTATTAAACATACACACACATATACACATATATGTACAGTATAATATCTTAAATTATTTTAATAAGTTAAGTTTAGCAAAACAAAAAACATTACGGAGACAATATATCGTACCACCGAGTTTGCAAGCTGGCGAGAAGAGAATATATATGTATTACTAATTAAAAATATATAAAATTACATAAAAATATAATCATACATTTTAATTACCTTACCATTCTTCCTTCGATGATAAATTTACAGTTGAATCATTGTTGCGATGTTTCGTCATCAATCCCGTATAACTGTGCGATATAAAATCTTTTAGCGTGATGATCTGCGGATTTCTTTAAAGCCACTGTGGCTGTTATAATTTCTGTGACAAGTAGAAACGTCATGACACTATTGGCGATTGTTTCACTAAAATGAGGTCTGGTTTTGCGATCAAGAAGGAGGAACATCTCCAAAGGAAAATGTATAAGAGTAGATATAAGCCAAAAGCTCGCCAGTTCTGGAATCTGAAACGTATCTTTAATCTTAACATATTCCTACACAATTCATCTGTTCTGCTTTACCGAAATAAACTACCTTTTCTGTTAAATTCCCAAGGTATCCCAAATACAATCGTATACCTTCCAGTATGGATATAATGATAAATACTGCCACAGTTATAAATTTGTATACATCAGTCAAATAGTAATACTGTAAAACAAAATAACATCTCCCTAGCACTGCTGTTAAATATAATAACTACTAAAATACATCTTCCATACTTTGCTATATTTACTTTTGTGTCTAAATTAACAAGTATTACAAGAAGCCACAGAGGATATACCCATACGTTAAAATACAATGCCATTTGTAACGGTAAGCTGGACTGTATTTGATTTCCTGCAAAACGCAAGAATTGTAACTCATAAAGACCCTAAGTTCATTTTCCTCAGAGACATTAGTTGTGTGCGTATAAAATAGAGATCCCAATAAGTTAACAATTAATTCGGCTATTAGTGATTTTAGAAAACATTGAGATAAATCCGTAATGTTTATCTTCACGTTCTTAACTAAAGCATTTCAGGCAATATATTTGAACTGTCGATATTTATGTATTTAGTAGAATAACTACCATATCGTTTTATATCATTGATAAATGCATTAAGAATCGTTTTATATCATTGGTAAATATATTAAGAAATAAGGATCGTAAATCATCATGAATTCATCATGAAATTGTTTTCATCGTTTTTATTCAATATATGCGTCATACATACCTATGTCATAAAATTCTTTTCTTCTATCATAATATGCCAAACCGGGAAATATATGATCCGATGCGGTAATAACTGATGTTTTCCACATCCACATTGTTTATGAGATAAGACTTTTATATTTCAAAATTAATCGCAAAATTCAATTATACACAATTTGAAATCTACACTACTGTTCGATCGTATAAATATAGTAGTCAAGATATACTAATTACTTCTAGTGTGTATGTGTGTGTGACTTATTATTTGCAGATAAAAAATCCTTTAACATGTCGTTAATTTGTACTATTTGAAAAAATTCTCTAATTTGTCATCGAATCACACCAGAGAGAATTTTAGATCCATCAAACTACTATACTAAAATTCTAACCAATATTTTGGCGCCATCTAAGAATTTATTCCGTCAACACATAAGAATATATTGACTAAACCTTTCAAGAAGAGTTGCAGAAACTAATGGTAAAGAAGCTGAATATAGTCACTTTAGCCCATGTCAGATTATCAAAAATTAAAGATTTAATATAATTTGATACATAGTGTATCAAATTTAACAAATTTTATATGTGCTGTATTAAAGTGGACTCATAACTTTTAATTAATTCAGTCTTTTATAACTTTTCATAAAACCTTTATTTTTTTCTTTCTCTCATAATTTAATGTTTCATACGAAGTATACAAAGTTTATTGATCAACAATGCATATACTCAACTTACATTACTAACATAAAAATTTACAGAATGCATACAATGAAATATGGCTTTTATTTACAAGTTTAAAGAATTCATTGAAATGAAGAAGCATATAAAAAGGTTTTTCTCATATAATAGTAAATCACTTTTACAAATTATTGTTACAATCAAAGTATAATATAAAAGATAAATTGCAAATTTCATCCATTATAACATGATCATTTTTTCCCAGATTTTTTTATACCACCAGTGACTAGAGGACCTTTTTGACTGGCTTTCTTTGCTGCTTCCGCTAGTGCCTTTTGTTGTTCTTTCTGTTTCTGCTTGAATGCAATGTCTTCATCATCTAAAACTTTGCTTTCCTTCTTCGGGGCCTTCAAAGGCTTCTTCTTACCTCCTTCTCGGGTCGACATTCTAAAGTACATAAAATTTACATATTACAATTGACTGCTTATTTTAGAAATGTATGCTGTTTTATTGCAATGACATATTGCACGTGTTAAAACATAACCTTTAATAAAACTGTCGATAAATAAACGGATATAATAACATAATCATACTACAAATATATCAGGTTAATATTATTTATACAGTTAATACAGATACAGAATTAACAATCGACAAGTTACTTTCCAATATATACGATGCACTTGAAAAGTACGCACGCGACAGACGGCTTAACCCGTATTCACTGCAAATACAATACTTATAACTACAGAATTCCGTTAATATGTAAATCTCTTTGACTTACTTATAACTATATTAAATTCTCAGAAGTATTCGCGAGCGATTTGTAAGTGAAAAAGTAGCACTCCGAAGCTTGATCACTATTAAAAACAACTGTTTATATGTCCCGAGAATTTCTAGAGCTGATCGTGCAGATTGTGCTGCCACAAATCGATAGTGTAAGAGAAACTTAAGAATAGCTATGCCATAAGACTCTTCGCTAACACTTCTTTAGTTGCGTCCTCTGAAGAAGTAGATGGAAAATACGTCAGTCACAACACCGACGAGGTAACTGGCGTCTCACGACGTAAGAAACATAGGGAACGATATTATCAACCGTTCCTCAAATCGAAAATCTCTATCGTCGGAAAGGTAGAACGAAGAAGTCGGGAAGAAGACAACGAGGAAGAATGAAATAAAGAAGAATAAAACAAATTGGAGGATGATTATGAAAAGAAAAAGAAGGATGATACAGACGCAGGAAAAAAGATAGGAGCCCGCGAGTTTTGACTATTTCCAGCCGCTTTCCGCGTGTTTGCGCACGCAAAATGATGCTTCATTGCCTCTTCAATTGAAGCATTGGAAGCTACCTCCGGTTTCACCACTTAAAATGTCTCTTGGTACCAATTAATAGATTAATCTATTATCAAGATCTACTGACAAATCCTGTTATATTTCTGTTAGCAAGCTGTCGAAAAAATTTATAGCAGATATTACGCAAAATTTGCTTTTATTGCTTTGGTTGCTCGGCCGATCTTATATTGGGTAACATTCATTCAATATACCTCTAATGAATGATAATATAAACAATATTGGACCAATATATCGCCAATGAAATGTGATACTAGGGTGTTGCAATGCTGTACCGAAATACGGCATCATAGTGCTGCTGGCAGTACCAAAGTAATTTCGGAATAGCTTTGACAGTACACTGTTCTGACATCAAGCAGTCGCACTGCCAGTAAAAAAGGAACAAACCATTGGTTAGTCTTCCGACACTATATTATGGTTAGAGTAGCTTTTCAAATAAAGGCCGAATTGCGACTTCATTATTTTCGTCACGATTTTCATCACGTGCATTCTCGGAGTGTCTACACAACCAAGTCTTAGATTAAAGGCTATATTAATACGTTCAGTACTGCATAGACTATCGGTGGCTCACGTTGGACTTTCCGTTCAAACGCATA
Organism: Dinoponera quadriceps; assembly: GCF_001313825.1. Taxonomy (NCBI): domain Eukaryota; kingdom Metazoa; phylum Arthropoda; class Insecta; order Hymenoptera; family Formicidae; genus Dinoponera; species Dinoponera quadriceps. The sequence continues at coordinate 872,967 of NW_014556445.1, forward strand.
TTTTACGTTACCTCTTCCATTCGTAATAATGATATTTGTAGTATCATAAATATTATAAGATATATCCTATAAAGATATATAATAAAAATGATAAGGATATATGATAAGTATAATAAATGCGATAATCGTGGAATATCGGTGGTCTACGCGGTACAAGGTATGAACGTAATTTCGTGTGTATGTATTGATTGTAGCGGTTGAGTTCATTCAGCAGAAGTAGAAATGTGCGCATGTCAAACGCCGGAAATTTTAACAGAATAGGTCAGTTCGGCAGTAGAGCTGAATGAAGAACGTCTTCGCACTCCTGCGGGCCTGCTACAAAATTACTTTAATTTCCTCGAGACAAGAAATTTTCGCAATATCACGATTACTGAACGTTTCACTGGATCTACCGTGAGAAGAAATCAAGTCGATTCTGCATATTTTCCGACGTATCCACGGTGGAAAATCAGTGATGTATCGATCGGGTCTGTTCATATGGTGTGCCCTTCTACTTACCGCCGCTTGCGCAATGGAAAATCCGGGGTGGTCCTTGCGCGAGTGGAAGGATACCGCGCAACACGATTCACGTGTCAACTTCGTTAGTACGTTAAACCACGACAAAAATGCCAAGAGGAGTGATGAGATCTCGCACGAATATCGTAGCGACTACATTAAAGACATCCAAGAGGAAGGAAATTTGAATATGTTGGCCGAGATCCGTGCCAATTTCATGAAGATCGACGACAGGGACAACCATATCATCCTAGATGGGCTCTATCCAGAGTACTACAAAAACTTCTTGAATAAAAGGAATAATACTGTAAACATCTGTTGCAGCATTGGTTATCGCATGACATTGGACTACACATGCGTGCCTGACAATAATCGTGATTATATTTTCCCGATAGTATATGGGACGAATAACACAGTGAATGAGCTTTTCCAGTTGACCGTGTGGGATCCGTGTAAAATCTTTACGAAAAACATACGCTTACTGTATGATCGTGACATTGATGAATACTATATGTACGAAGTTCTGACCAACGGCTCAGTATTATTATTATATCATAATATTCTCGTTAGTCCGTCGTTTTACTGTTTCACCGTCATAAGTAAAAACAAGTACGAACTGGTCGTGTGCGCCTTTACGAATTACGAAAATCAGATTAAGTCATCGAACGAAAATACGAAGTATAATAGAGGCATACTCATCTGTTTGACGGTGTCTTTGCTGTCCTTGCTTTTGACGTTCGTTTGAGCTACAGAACTTGCAGGACTATATGTTTCGCGGATACATCGGCTCCTTGTTCGTCCAATACATATTATTCGCGATCAGTCTGGTTCTCAAAGGAATTCCGAAGAAGAGCTGCCTCGTCTTCGGTACAGTTTGCACAAATCATGTTAAAAAATTAAATTAAATTTGTTTGTATGTGTGTATGTGTGTGTACGTGTTAGTTAAAGGTGTATGTGTGTGTTAGTTAAAGTTTGTTATTTTATTTATCTACTTACTTATTGATCTTAATTACTCCGTTTAACCTCAAGCTTTTTCATATTTATATTTTTAAATATTTTATAGGTACAATATGCCTCAGCTCTTAACCGATCATGATTGATCGGTTGGATTGGATTGGCGTAGTATAATGTACCAAAGTGGGAGAACATTATTAGGCATAACGTAACATAGCTAAAGAGGCCAATCTAATGCGGAAATGTTGGGCCGTTGATAAAACTTAAATTCAAAGGTTAATTATAAGACCACGATAACATCAAATACGTCATGTGTTTTCCAACGCGTCTATTACATGAATAACATAAAAACAAAAGCGATCCCCCTTTTCGCCATCACGTAAGGTACATAGTTTAAGTGGTCAACCGGATTCAAGCTCTTCAATAAAATTTAGATCTAAAGATTATTTGTGAAAACTTGATAATGTCAAGTATTTTCCAAACCATATGTTTCACAAACTGCATTAGGAAATTTCCCAATCTCTCACATCTCTCTTCTATAAAAATTGTCATCTGCCATCCCCAAAATTCTTTCTATAAAAACCCTATTCTCTTGCCGCCGACGCACTCTATTTTCTGACTAACTCTCTGTGGGAGCCGGAATCAGTCTCGTAGTAAACAGTCTCTCTAAATACCCCACAGTATTTTTTTAGTAGATTTGCTAAATGAAAAAATCTTTCGGCTCGACATTTCGGCATAGCTACGATTCTATCGTCGCGAGTGCATCTACCATCCAGCCAATTTATCCACAAATTGAGTCACGAGACGACAGCTCAAGTTAGCTCTGGCTCCTAAAGATACCAGAAATCCGGTACACCATAATCAACAAACCCATATTCTGCGTACTATTCACCACAGTCGATCCACCTAAATTGTAAGTCTCTATTTCGTATTTAAACATGGCTTTTAACCCTTTGCACTCAAAGGGTTAAAAATATATAAAATTGCATTCTACCTAAACAGCAACGACTTCGCCAAAAATAAGTGGGTTCAAAACGAACAAAGATCTAGCCAGATGTGCATGCGTACACTTACGGAACAAACTGAACACACGACAGCGACCTGCATAAGACTTTTTATACTGATCGTGAAAATACAGGTTACAGATGTTTTTAACTAGATTTTATATTGCCGTGTAAACGTAATCCAGTTGTCGGTAGATGATTACGAAATAGCACCCCTGAAAGCAGCCATCCCGGCGTTTTGTGAAGTACGGTTTTTCCATGTGTCTTTTGAGAAAGTATATGTAAACTATATTTAGGTTAGACAAAGAGCGACGTTACCCACGTGCGAACATTGTTCCTTCGGTCTGTTCTTTTTAGCTGTACTGCTTAACTTATTGTATCAGTTAAGCAATATAGCTAAAAAGAACAAACCACTTGTCTTAGCTAACATTTGCATATACTTTCTCAGAGAGCGCGTCGTAAACTGTCCCCAAAGTTAAACCGAATCAATTTGCATTATGAGTGTGATAGGTAAGTACTAATTGTGAAATAGCCCAGTAAACAAAATATTAGTAGCACGTGTGCAAATTAGATCAGAACCATAAAACTATAGTTTTCTATGTCCACATTAAGTTCGTGTTCTATCGATAGAGCCTGCTGACAGGCAGTGCGAGCAGATTGATAACAGAAAACACACAGAATTTATCGAACGCAGATTCTGTCCGATTTCTGCTGCAAATTTGCGTGCAAACTTGTGCTATTTTGTGTGGTTTTTGCCACCAATCTGCGTACATTGTTTGTTAATCAGATACTGTCACATTTTTGGTAGTAATTTGGTAACATAGTCAAATTAAACAGATTCTCTGTGTTGGATTTGTTGACTTTTACATATATACATATATATATATATATTCAGATAGTCAAATCTGTACAGATTCTCAACAGAGTCTGCTACAAATATTTCACATGAGAAAGTCTAACACAGAGAATCAGAAGCAAGAAAACGCAAGCCTATATATATAGTCAAATTAAACAGATTCTCTGTGTTAGATTTGTGTATATATATATATATATATATATATATATATA
>NW_014556445.1:878034-900226 GCF_001313825.1 Dinoponera quadriceps
TTTAAAAGTATTATCATTTAATATTATACTAATATATTTCATAATATGAAATAATATTTTCTACTTTTTACTTTTTTAATATTCATAGAATATCATTATAATATTAAGTAATAAAACTTTTAATATTCATATAATGTTACAATGATAATAAATAATATTATTTTTTTTAATATTCATATAATATTATCAAGGGTGACATATAACCATCCATTAAGGTTCTAGAAATATTTTTTAATATTAAGTAATATTACTAGAATATTACGTCTGATATTCTAAGAATATGCCCAGAATATTACTTATTAAATAATAATAATTATATCACAAGTGTTATTTATATCATTTTATTTGAAAGTATAACACAAAAATTTTTGGCTTGCGTTTTCTCGCTTCTGATGTCATCAGGAAAGAACAAATGCAACGAAGAAATTTTAAATATCGCGCATTTTTTTAAGTTACCTTTTTGCACGTATTATAAATCAATAAAGTATATCGTCGGCATTGTAAAAACATACATTGTAAATACATCGTTGCGTATATATATTAGCTATTCGTGACAAACAATGTTTTTATTGCGTTTGTAATTGGCATTTTTCTTCGTCGATTGCGTGTCATGCTTTTTAAATGAGCGCACATCGATAATACAGTTGTTGTTTTTGACCTATGAACCGTAGATAACTACAGGCGAATGTAATGAAAAAAATTACATCAACACATATCTTAATGGAACAAGTTTCTGACTTACACTTCAGTCTGCAACGTACATTCTTCACGAATAGAAGCTATGGCCTACAATGTCATCGGTTCAATATATCGTGAGTGTAAAGTGTAAAAAGCGATTAGAGAAAGCGCTTTCCTTTCCTATCATGTATAAAAAGCGATTAGCGCTTTCCTTTCCTATCATTTTAATTTAGTTTAAATTTCCACTAAAATGAAGTATATATAAAATAAAAAACCTTCAGCAACGGTTGCTCCATTATCCCCTATTCACGTATTAATGCAACATATTAGCGCGTTGCAGTAGAATTGTGAGACAAATAACACAATTGTGACGCGGTGCAGGAGACGAGTAAAGTCAGTGAACGAAGATAACAGTTTTTTTTTTTACATCGAGCGACGAATCGAGAGCAATTTTCTGACGTCCCTGGCAGACCAGGATTTTCCATAAAACGGAGATCTTTTCTTGCAGGCGATATTAAGAACACCTTCCTTATAATGGAAGATAGCACGGTGCCCGGTTTAGCTCATCTCGAGGGGGTGAGGGAAGACTATAAAAAAACACCAACAGGTTTTCTCGAGGCTAGGAGGAAAGTGGACGGTGCAGAAGGATTATGGAGAATCAGAAACAGTCTCTACGATCTGCAGACGTTCATGAAATTTCATCCCGGAGGTGCGGAATGGATTAATTTGACGAAAGGGACCGACGTCACCGAATTATTTGAAGTATTAAAGACAGAGTAGTCAAGCCAGACCTCAGCTGACTCGCTTCAACCTGATGATTCACTTTTCACGGTTTAACAAATACAAATTTATCCTTGTCAATCGCGTAGACACACCACATCACGGATAAGGCTGAGCGGCTGTTGCCGAAATTTTATGTGCGCGAGGCGACGACTACGCGATCGGTGCCTTTGACTTTTCACCCGGACGGATTCTATCGTACATTCAAGAGGCGTGCAACAGAGGCATTGAAGAACGTCGATTTCCACCGATCATCAACCATTTCGAATCTAATTACAGATACCTTGGCGGCCATAACTTTCGCACTGGCTTTGTCAGCCGCTTTTGTTAATTCTTACATTCTTATTCTTCTCGCCGGTGAGCATTATCGGAATCATGCAGATAATCGAGGCGCGATATTTGTCGATAAAGAATTATTATCTTGACGATAAGAACTATTAACTAATATTAGCGCGATATTTGTCGATAAAGAACTATTTTGAGAGCAGAAAAGATCTTGACTATCTCTATCTTGAGATTACGAAGATAACGATGATATAAATGCGATATAGTAATAATAATAGTAATAATAAGTAATAATAATATGTTATAGTAATAATAAGTAGTAATAATAAGTAATAATAATATGAAAAGCGTTAGAAAATGTTATAAAGTCCGTAATGTTGCAACGCGCAAATATTAGGTATTTTCCTGGCATGGACGGTGGCGGCGGCACATAATTTCTTTCACATGAGGGACAACTTCCGCATGTATTATTTCGACCTCTGCATGATGTCCTCGAAGGAATGGCGTATCACACACGTAATGAGTCACCATATGTACCCGAATACCTTATGGGACTTCGAAATGTACGTGGTCGTGCCGATACTGCATTGGTTCCCTCACGAAGATAAATCTTTCATTGTGGGAATCATAAGAACTATTATGTCTCCCATCGTCTGGATATTGTTGTTTCTCTCTCAAGCCATAAAGCGGTAATGCTTCATCCTGTGTGCGTTCTTTGAGATTGCGCATAATTATTGGGAATAAGTCTAAATGTCAGGTTCGATTTTTCAGCCAAACTTAACTCGATTGCATCATCTAAATGGTTATTCTCGTTCTTTTCATTAGCATTCCGACAATATTCGAATAAAGTGACGTTATGCAACGGTAGACTTTCTACTTTATCGTATCTCACTGTTTATCGCTACCTTAAAACGAACCGACTTTTTCGCTGATCTAATATATCTAATATACACGCATTGTATTTTATATATTTTCATCTAGAATTTCCTTAGATTCAATTTTAGTGTCAGCTGAATTTTAATTTCCAGATACTATTCGGTATTCCTGGAGTACGGAGTCTTCGAATTTCGTGATGTTATACCGTTCCTGCTACCCTTCACGTTGAGCCTGTTTGCACCTGATATTCTCGTCGCGTTGAAATTGTGGCTGACGATGATACTGACCAGCAGTTTTCTATTCGGCTTCGTCGGTTTAAACGCGGCTCACCATCATCCGGATATCTTCCATGATGGCGATATCTACAGGTGCGTCCGTCACGTATCGATTGCTTCTCATTCCTGCATACCTGAATTTTCGATCTTATAAGTTCGATTATAATTTTCGCCAATTCGAATAATAATTTTTTGCAAAACGCAAAGTATTTACGCTGTTTTCACTTTCGCGGACCGTCAGATTATTCCGGGCGACTCGTTCTTTCTCCATTGCGAAACTAATAATGACGATTTAACGATTCCCCAACGAAGGGATGACATGGACTGGGGCCTGCTTGAACTGGATGCCGTGCGCGGTCGCAAGGTGATCGACGACTCGACCTTCTTGGCGCTCACGAACTTCGGCTCTCATACGTTACACCATTTGCTGCCCACCGTAGACCACCACTACCTTTCACTGTGCATGCCCGCATTCGTGCAGACGTGCAAGGAATTCAAGCTGAGCGACGAAAGCCTCACGCAATGGGAGCTCATCAAAGGGCAATTTCAGCAGCTCAAGCGAGTCACGTCCAAGAAGAACTATAGATAACGTGTTACATCGAAGACGTCAATGGTTCGGTTAATAAATTTTAAGGGAAGTTCTTTCACAATAAAACTAACCGAGCGATATTCTATCTTTCACACGATGGGCGATGAATCCCACACCCCATTTTAAAGTCTTCGAATCGCGCGAATCATCATGCGACGAAGGATCGATTGGGCGGGGTGAGATTTAGTTCTTAATTTTATTTTATTGCTTATTTACTTTAATAAATACATACTTCGGCTCTCTTTATAAATTACAATTAAGTTTATAGGATAGGATATCATCTGGATGACACGTGTGTAATATGAGATACGACGCGCTAATTGCCTGAATATTCGTCGTCCTTGATTCGCTTCGTTCGCGTGATATTACGTTTTTCTTCTCGCGGATGTATTAGTGTTTCTTGCGTAACTCTTATTTTTTTTTATCTCTGTTCATTTATCGATTATTATGTTGCCACTGCGACTATTTGCAACTGTGTCGTAAACGTTCAATTATGTATGTATATATGTGTATATGTACGCATTTGTTTTTTCTAATCTTACTTTATCTTCTGCGTCGTTATCAAGTGTTGTGTAACATGTATGCGAATATTAAATATCTCTCGCTAGCTCTCGCCTTTTATCGTCCGTTCGTGTTTCCCTCTCGCTCGATCTCTCTTATACTTCTACTCTCACTCTCCCACTCTCTCTATCCCTCGACCGTCAGCTCGAGTGGTGAAGAAAAACCTCGCGAACCCTCGCGCACCCTTCAACTTCATCCCATCCTATTCCTTTATCATCTAATACGAGCGAATATTAAATTTTCTCTCTTTATATCTCTTCTCTACGAAGCTGCATATCGCGTCTCGCGAGGATTTTCCGATTGTTCCTGGCCGATTAAATATTGATAAGAAGCAAGAAAGAGAAAAACAAAAAATTATCATCGGCTCGCGTGTCGAACGTCAGTGCGTGATAACAAAATTTCGTGATCCGAGTGAGACGTTGTTGATCGGTCGGTCGGTCGATTGCGATCGAAATGACGTTGCCCGCTGAGAGCTCCGAGCGAGCGAGCCCTCGGGCTCGTTGCATAATTCGTGTCTTCGTTCGACGATGGACTCCCGAGAACGATGATCTTCTCCCTCCTCCGTTATCCTTCTTCTTATTCTCCGGATGTTAGAGTTTCGTTGTTAATATCTTCGTTTTCTTAATGTTTTTTTTTTTCGTTTTCTCTCCGTTCGGTTTATTTATTTAGTTATTTATACGCGAATCTCTCTGGAAGGGGCTTTACAGTTCACCATCGGGCTGCAGGTCAAAGCGTGGCGGGAATGCGGAACCATCTAACTGGGGTTTGAACGCAGGTCGGTGTGGCTGAAAAGAGATATAAACAGTGAATTCAGTTGAATCGCACGGAACGTGTTATCACGACGGAGTGATAACGAGGGGTCAACGGCAGAGTATCCGGAAGACGAGGTCGGAGCTCGGCTCTTGCGAAGTTGGAAGATCGGCGGTATTACGAAATTACTATAGCCAGCAATTGCGCATAAGACTGTATTCAGTTGATCGAGCAACTTATGCCGATGAATATAAGACACAATAATAAACAAGATGATAAATAGAAATATCACGTAAGTAATCAATCGAGCTCTTTCACTATCATCGTCTCCGGATTCCCGTCGCCGCGCCCGGTCGAGTCGTACGACGGGAACGTCGTATCATTTCCACGAAATTGGAGAACAGCGATACAGATTAGGTGGAGAAGGGGTGAAAGGGAAATGACACGCTCTGTGTGTCGTTCCTGCTTGTGATCAGACTGATACATTTAACTCCTGCACTAGATTACACGGCGGATAGGATCGACACGAGGGTCGTGAGACCTCTATGTCTGCATGATAGATACGCCGATGACGCGTGCATATGTTTTTCTTTTTTTTTCGAAAGATGCGGGGACTTACTTCGGATATGTAACACGTGACATTATTTACAACAATTGCCTCTCTGATCGGTAACCACAAGGTAGGTGGACCGAGTCTCTCGACCAAATTTAAGGGGGAAGTCTACTGTAAAATTTTCAAAAAATCAATTTTTTGTTTATTGGCTTAAAAAATACTTTGAACCCTCTAAAATAAGGTACATTAAGTGTTATAGCCGGCTAAATTTTTCTTCATTGAAATTTCGACTTCTTACCGAAGCGCTCCGAAACGCGTACCTGCGGCAAATTCCTATCTGTTCGGCGGGTACAGCGTAGTGACTTGCAATTCAATTTCTAACATTTTTAATACTCCAAGTCGATCAACAGATGTCACTAGGTATATTTTATAGTCAGTTAGAAGCGATTTCAACAGATGATCTGATCATTAGCTCCGAAACAAACATTCAGCGGTGCAAAAACCGTCGATATTGCGTCGTATTGTGCTGCGAGTATTTTCAATGAAGGCTACTCCAGTATCCTCAAAATGATGGACGTTGTGAACATCAAAATTGGACCAAACGCCTTCAATTTATGCAACACCGTGGACGAGCGCAGAATATCACGAGCAAACGAACGGTCGTTCGACGCTTCAAAAGAAGGGAGAATCGAAAGAAGAACGGCGCGATCGGCACTCGAAGAGGATTTCCTTGAAGAAGAAGGTGTACTATATGAAGCAGGAATGGGCGATTAATGGTAAGAAGCTTAAAAATGATCATTGAAAAAACTAATGCCGAAACTTTAAACGCGTTTTTCTCGAAACTAAGTTTTTCAATACGGTGTACACGATATCTCGAGTTTTAATGAATGAATCGACTTGAAATTTTAACCACATATTCTCTGGAATAGTGTCTCTCGTCTGGCGGAGCATTTTTTTGATATCGTTTTTTGTGTAATTGTTATAAACAATAATAACATCAAATTTGAGCAAAAAAATAGAAAAAAATTTCAAGAATTTTTTTTTCGGCGCCAAAATTTTTTATCGACAAAATCCTCCGTCAGACGAGAGTCAATACTATGTAGATGATAACCATATTTTGTTTTTTGTTTCAGATCACCCAGACGTGAGATTTCATGTACACCGTTTGGGCACCTAAAAAAAACGGACCTGCACTTGAAGGAGTGCCACGACGGCAATTTTGAATATTTCGACTTGAAAATTTTTTTACAAATACTTGAATATATAATAAAGATGACGGTTTAATTTAATTTAATGTACGAGTCATATTTTGTTAGAAAAAAAATTCGGAAAATCGGCCTGTTTTTTCCCTTGTCACAGTAGACTTCCCCCTTAATAACAGTTCTCGTTCGTGAGGAACCGTGCGGCTCACGTGTTGTTAAACACATAAATCGAGAACGAAAACACGCCGGCAGCTTCGCCAGGAAAACGACGAGGTATGGAGTATCTCTTCCGAATTAAAAGAAAATCAAATAAACGAAGACTCGAGCTACCGGTCGGGAATCTGCGACATCGTCTGGCGCGATAAAACGAGACGAAACGTGTTCTCTCGTGGTAAAAGCAAATTAAACACATCAGTGAAGGGACGCGGGGAAAGTGAAAGACGGAAAATCAACGGGCAATCGGCCGGTCCCCGGCCGATTAAAACGGGAAAGAAGTTTCTCGCGAACAATCCCGAGGAGAGCCGTCCGCGTGGGAAAGAAATTTCCCCGTGCTGGATATCTCTAATCCCTAGAGCAGTGTCTAATCGCAGTGTCTACGCTGAAGAAGGGATTCGCTAACAAATATTTGAGCACCAAATTCTAATTTGCCAAGCGAATATTTAATTACTGTAATCAAATAATTTAGTCCCGTATACTGTGTATACAGTACTGTAGTTCCATATATTATATATTTAGTGTGCGGAACTAAATTATTCGGCTGCGGTAACCAAATATTTGGTCGGCGAATATTCACGAAATTTTAATACTTATTAGGAAATTCTTTCTTCAGTGTACGAGTGACTGCGAAGAAAAGAGATAGAAAAACAAGGTAAAAGGTTCGTTACATAGAGTTAATTAGTGACGAAGAACAAGCTCGGGGCCCACCGAGTGAGAGGGTGTTATCGGACGCATTGGTTGGTCGATCGGCAAGCCGAGATGAGCGACGAACGCGAGAGGGTGGTCGCGACCGCGCGTTCCTCTCGTGTTTCGTGATACCTCCGGCCTGCGATCTCGCATCCCTCTCTCTCTCTCTCTCTCTCTCTATCTCTCTAGAACTATTTCTCTCGCTAGATATAACGTCACACACACCCCACGCGCTGACGACACGTGCACGGACTTACATGGACCAAGCGCGGTTGTGTGTGTGTGTGTGTGCGTCTACTCCATCACGGAAGGCGCGGCCTTGCGTTTCTGTTGCGGCTGCACAGGGACACACAGATATGTTGCTAATTAGACACCCTCTCCAACACCGATCGCCGACAATCCATTAATCCTGAACTCGCACACTTTCCTCCTGATTCTTTTCCCGATAATTCTAACACTACTGTGTTAATGCGCAAATGCTCGCAAATAATCGCTATAACAAGACTAGCGATAAAGAGAAAAAAAGAAACATCCGTGAGAAAGAAAATATATATAAGCTGTGTGTCGCGTCTCGACATCACGCACGAAGAGTCGAGCACACTCAAAGATGACGAAAACGAACGGAAAACTGATACGAGTTAATATGCATCGCTCTTACCGCTGGGCTGAGTCCACGCGCGGCACTTCCGCCGCGTCCTTTGGTGCGGAACTTGGTGATGGCCTGTTCGGCGAGGTCCGCCCTCTCCTCAGCCTCCTCGAGCTCCTGCTGCGCCTTGCGGAACTTGGCGAGATTCAACGCGGCGATCTCCTCCGCTTCCTCGATCTGCCTCTTGTACGTCTTGATCTTCTGCTGGAGCTTATCAACCAAGTCCTGCATGCGCTCGTGATTCTTACGGTCCTCGTCCGCCTGGAAGTAATCACGGATTAGATCAACTTTTCGAAAGTTGCCAACGGAAAAGTAGCGGGAGTGATTTCACCTGGAAGCTCAGCTCCTTGATACGGCGCTCGGACTTGCGGAGGTTCTTCTGGGCGTCGGCGTGTCTCCTTTGCTCGCCGTCGAGCTCGTTCTCCAGCTCGCGCACACGCTGCTCCAACTTCTGAATTGCTTTCTTGCCACCCTTGAGGGCGTTCGCTTCGGCCTCGTCGAGGCGCACCTGCAACTCCTTGATCTGGGTCTCCAAGGCCTTGCGGAGCTTCTCCTGGGTCTGGGCGTGGTCCTGCTCGGCACGCAGCTCGTCGGCCAATCTGGCGGCGTCCACCATCGCCTTCTTGGCCTTCTCCTCGGAGTTCTTCGCCTCGTTCAGCAGCTCGTCCAAGTCGGACTGATCGGATCAAACAACATCAGTTGTTAAAATATCCAGAAATAGGATTTTTCAACGTTAAGATACATTTTTCCAATTTAAAGTAACGCTCGAAGTTAGGTAAAATGTTCTCGTGTGTTCGCGACTATGACAGAAGAATCGATCGATACTCACATGGAGAGTCTGCAATTCGGCCTCAAGTTTCCTCTTGGCGCCGGAAATAGACGCGTTCTGAGCGCTCAATTCGTTGAGCTGCTCGTGGCAATCGGCAAGCTCCTGTTCCGCCTGGCGGCGACCGCGATCGGCCTGCTCCAGAAGAGTGCGACTCTCCTCGAGCTCGTTCTGCAGAGCGTTAGCGCGGCGCTCCGAGATACCGAGCAGCTCTCGGGCCTCGTCGCGCGCTCTCTGTTCCTCCTCGAGGGCAGTCTGCACGTCCTTCAGCTGTTGCTGGTATCGCTTGATATTCTTCTGGGCTTCAGCGTTCGCCTTATTGGCGTGATCCAACGCGATTTCCAGCTCATTGATATCGGCCTCCAACTTCTTCTTCATGCGCAGCGCTTCAGCTTTGCCCTGAAACATCCAGACCAGTCAAATGTTAATTAACGTTATCGATTAGAGGCTTGCGTGTTTGCAAGATACTTTAAAATCATTTTAAACAAATTAATTAAAAATACAAAAAAATTTCAAATTAAAGCTTAGCAATATACATATAATTTTACGACTTACCTTGGCTTCCGCTTCAAGGGAGGCTTGCATAGAGTCGAGGGCACGCTGGTGGTTCTTCCTGGTGTTCTCGAACTCTTCCTCCTTCTCTTGGATGCGACGATCGATCTCCTGTCGGACTTGGCTGAGTTCAAGCTGGCTGCGCAGCACCTTGTTCTCCTCCTGCTCGAGAGCGGCCTCGGCTTCCTCCAAAGCGGCTTGGAGTTCGTCCTTCTCAGCCTCCAGGCGCTTCCTGGCCTTCTCGATCTCGTGAATGTTGCGACCACCTTCGCCGATCTGGTCCAGGAGGTCCTTCACCTCGTCGGCGAGGTTCTTGTTCTCGCGACGCACAGCTTCCAGCTGTTCCTGGCCTTCTTCGTATGCTCCTGATTCACAAAGTATGAATTAACAATACAAAGCAAACCAATTGAGTAATGTATCTCCTTGAAACCTTATCATCGTACGACCGGATTTCTATTAGCTCGCGAAGCGGGACGGTTAATGCTCTCTCACCTCTGAGCCTGAAGAGCTCGGTGCTGTAGTTGCGGCACTCCTTCTGACTGGCGTCGAGCTCGGCAGCGAGATCGTCCACCTTGAGCTTCCATTCGCTGATGATCTTGTCGAAGGCCTTCTGCTTCTTCTCGGCGGCGTTGGCGATCGCGGTAGCGCGGTCGACTTCGATCTGGAGATCCTCCACCTCGGTGGACAGCCTCTGCTTGGTCTTCTCCAAGGCGATAACCTTCTGGTTGAGGGACTCGATCGTTTCCTCAGCCTCGGCAAGCCTAGCCTGCAGCTTCCTCTTGGCTTCCTCGAGCTCCTCAGCCCGGGCGACGCCCTCGGATTCGTACTTGGTGCGCCACAGCTGCGCCTCGGCGTTCGCTTTGCTGAGCTGTCGCTGAAGATCGGCCTTGCCCTCGGCCTCCTCTTCCACCTGCTCGCGGATGTTGTCCAGGTCGTGCTCCAAATTGCGGAACTTGCCGAGCAAGGTGGCGCGCTCGCGCGACTCCTCGTCCGCCAGCCTCTTCGTGTCCTCGAGCTGCGTGGTCAGCGAGATCTTGATCTTGGACAGTTGGCTCACTTGCGACTCGGCCTCTTCCAGCTGGCGCAACAGGTCGCTGTTTTCAATCGACAGCTTCTTCTTCGCAGCGTCGAAGTCGTTGAGGGTGCGGTTCACCTCCTCGAGTTTGCCCTGAGTCTCGTTCAGCTGGTGCTGCAGCTGCTTCACGATCTTCTCCTGGGCGGCCTGGGGTTCGCGGGACAGAAGGAATACACTTTAGCATGCAATCATTCTCTCCGGGAGTTCTCAATCGATCGAGCTCGCTTTTGGATAATTCGGTCACTTTAAAAGCTCGGAAAATAACCGGAAGTTTTTCACATTTTTCGCGTTTTTTTTCAACTTCTTTCCGTGGATAAATGAAAACAAAATTGGAAAAACCCGGATTTTTCCATTTTTCTACAAATTTTTTCTGTTTCTTTCCGAGGAAAATTTGAAAGGGCGGTTTTTCAAGCTATAGATAATTCCTCGATGACAATTAGGAACCAAAAGAGTTCCGCGGAAACTTTTTTTCTTCGTCTCTTCATAATCAAATATCACTTTGCTTCTGGAAAACTTTTCGTGCTAACTTTGCGATATCGATAAGAGAACTGCCCCCCCAGATGACGATCGTCAAAAAGCGAGCTCGAGTCGTTCACGCACACACAAGACGAAAGCAACGCTGAGCAAGCAAGGGGGGGGGGGGGCGACTCACTCGAATGATCATGGGGGATGGGGAAGGGGGGNGATGGGGAAGGGGGGATCCGTTTCGGACTGTTGCGACTGCGGCGATGCTGCACCTAGCGAAAGCTGTTAATTGCGTTAGTCGGAGTATCGTTATACGCGGAGGCCCGGGGCCTTTACCTTCTCGTTGCTCAAATGGTCGCAGGACGTGCGCAGGTCGTTCAACTCGCTGTAGTACTGAACCTTCTCCTTCTCGACCCTGATCGGTACAGGAAAAACAGTCGACGGGGTGAGTTCGCGAATGACGGGATCGTTTGATTCGCGTCCCGGGAAGCCGGATTAAATCGTCTCATTGCGGACGACTTTGCTCAACTTAACTATCATCAGTTGTTTAATTTAACTGCTCAACTTAATCATCATTTTTTCGAATATGTTTACTCAATTAAAAATAGAAGAAACCGAGATAAATTTGTTCGTCGTTGAATGAACAACAATGGACGCTTAATTCAGTGTGCGTGACGCAAGAAAAATGTCGGGGTAACAGAAAGTATATTTTCAAAATATCATTTCTCTCTTCGAGATGCATTCTGGTAGTCACATATTTTCTATAGAGATCAGGGAAGAGGGAGGATCTATCGAAAAACGTTAAGACGGCGCACATGGGGTCCGGTACTACATCTGAAAACTCAGGATGCACGAGAAGAACTCTCGTCATGCCTCCGTCAAGTACCTTCTCGCGGGAAACCTGATCCGTAAGAGCGCGGTTATTGTTCAGCTCGGCGTGGATGTCGTGTCGGCCCTTTTCGGCCCTATTGCAAATATCACCGTTACATTTCGCTGCCATTCGTCGTAAAATGTGAGGTTTAAGTTCACGATTGCGCCATCGATCGATTTTACACCCTTCAACCGCTTTCCCTCTAACTTCTACTTGTCGGTTTTATATTAAAAATACATTTGCCAAATTCAAGCTGTTCCCTTCACCGAGAAGAAGAAAAAGATCAACTCACCTAGCCTTGAGCTTGTTGAGGGTGTCGATCTGCTCGCCCATCTCGGCGACAGCGTCGTTGTGCTTCTTGCGCAAACTGGCCAACGAGGACTCATGCTGGATGTTAGCCTCCTCGAGATCCCTGCGGAGCTTGCTGAGCTCAGCCTCGCGCTTCTTGTTCAGCTCGATCTGAGCAGAGGTGGCACCACCAGCCTCCTCCAAGCGTTCGCCCAGTTCCTCGAGTTCGCGGGCAAGGTCGCTACGCTGCTTTTCGGCCTTGGCGCGACCACCGCGTTCCGCTTCGATCTGGAGGAGAGAGAGAGAGAGAGGATAAAACAAGAAGTTATGCAATTATTTTTCGAAATTGTTTTCAAATCAGTAAACTCAAAGAGTTGGTGAATAGAAAGAATTCAACTCTTATATTCGAATCCTACGATCAATTTCGTGAATCATTAATCGTTTGATTCTTTCTTGCGATTTGACTTTACCGTGTAAAATGTTTCAAAACACAAACCTCTTCTTCGAGTTCCTCGATGCGGGCTTGCAGTTCCTTAATCTGCTTCTGCAGTTTGCCGACCAGAGACTGCTCGTCCTCGAGCTTGGCAGTCAAAGACGAGAGCTCCTTGTCCTTGCGCTGGATGGTCTGTTCGAGTTCCTTCTTGTTCCTCTCGAGATCAGCAACGGCCTCCTGCGTGAGCTTCAAGTCACCCTCGACCTTCCTCTTCGCCTTCTCTACGTCGGCACTGTGGAACAAATATCGCATTTCACGTAAGCGACTTCTCGTTGTCGTTATAATGTTTCACCGGGAAAAGTGATTTAGAATCAAACATGACGCGAGTACAGAGATAATTGTTCGATTATCGGACATGTCGGGCTCGCTTACCGTGATTTCTTCTCACGTTCGAGGGAGTCCTCGAGTTCGTCGAGGGTCTGTTCGAGTTTCAACTTCACTTTGTTGAGGTGATTGACTTTGTCCTCGGCAGCCTGGAGCTCCTCGGCGGTCTTCTGGTTCACCTCGCCCTGGTTCTTCTTCTCCTTATTTAGCTTGTTGATGAGCTCGTCCTGATGGGCGATCTCGTCGTTCAGATTCCTGATCTGGTGGTCCTTCGTGGCCTTGTCCTGCTCGGACTTCTGGAGATTCAGCTCGAGATCTTCTATGTCTTTCTTCAGTCCGGAGACCTCTTGCTCGAGTTTCTTCTTGTTTTGGAAGAGGTTGTTCCTCGCGTCCTCCTCTTCCTTGAACCTGTCGCTGAGGTCCTGTGACGCGACAAAGAGCGAGGAACATCTGAATAAATATCGATGTAGTTCTCAAGTATGATAAACCGCACGAATTATTGTCGCTAATTATTGTATAAATGTGATTTAAAAATTTTAACGTTGTTATTAAATCAGCTCTCTCTTTTGTATCATTCACTAACATTCCATTATTGTTCCTTTTTATTTACATTTGCATATCATCATCGCGTGGATTTTTCTTTAATATTCTATAATATTCTATAATATATAATATTCTGTAATATTCTACTTCACGTTAATTTGTTTTAAAATTATTAACGCATCTTTCATTACCTAATAATCCATCCTTTTTCAAATATTACTATCGCATTCCTTCCTCTTTCGTTGTACAAACGACACGTTCTCAAAATACGACTCCCGTATCGTTTCAACTTTTTTCAAGATGACATAACTTCGAATATCTTGTTTATCCAAGAGGTATTTAAGTCGATGACAGGTTTACGTGCGTGATTTACTTTGCTGGAGTATCCTGACGTGCGCCAAGTTCCTCGCGAACGTTGAGTCTTACTCACTCTCACACTCTCTCTCTCTCTCTCTTCGCAAGCTTTCGCGATTAATTGGCACGTGCAATTACGAGCCGGCCCACCAGGCGCCTAATATTAGTTGTTGCGGGGGCAAAGAATATTGGCACGAAGTTTCGCAGGTGCGACGCGATCAATCTGCTCGATCGTCTGCTTATCTCTTCATCGCGCATTCCGGCAGATCCAGAGACCCGGGGTCTATATTTGTCGAAGGGAAAACTCGGAGGCTCCCGGCGAGTTCTTTTCGCGTGAGCACTTGGACATTCGTATGAAGAATCTACCGAGCGGATACTAGCGGACTTCACTGGAAGTAGCGGGAGAGAACCGACGTGCCGAAGAACGTAACCATCGCCTTCTCATTCTTTCCGTGTCCATCTGGAGCGACGGGGTGAAGTACGCCGGGATCATTGGGCGACCAGGTGGGCGACGCGTGGACGCGGTGGCGGAAAAATTGGTAGACGGCGCTAGAGACGTGATCTTCATCATCGCGCGATGATGAAGAGGCCGCAAGCCGAAGGAGATACGGCTGCATGACTATGACGCACGCGCGCACGGTAACGGCGTATAAATACACGCTACACCTGTTACCTCCTTCGTTTTCTCTCGCCTCCTCCAGAAGCACGAGCTTAAAAGCCGCCGTTGCCACCGCCGCAGCCGCCCACTTTTAATAACCTGGAATCTGGGATCTGCTAAATTTGCTGCCGCGTACCCTCTCCCGTTCCTGCCGACGCCGCCTTCCACTCTTCCTCCTTCTCCTCTTCTTCTTCTTCATCTTCTTCTTGTTCTTCTTCCTTCTTCCTGTACCGCCTCGCCGTAAATGGTGGCGTTTACAACGCGCCCCTTCCGATCACCGTCAATCGAGAATCTCAACGTCGGGTTGCGCGATGAACTCGATGTTTGCGATCTTTTAACAGGCGCTCCACGTTCTCGGGATATTAAACCTCGCGAGACAAAGGAAGCGTTTTCGATAGTTCCATTCAAAGGCGAGCTTGCGACGTCGCGCGATCCGGTGTCTCGGTTGTCTCGGTGTCGTGTTTCGGTAAAATCGCAGATAAATTGGGCGAAAATAGAAGTTATAATCGGATGAGTAAAATAATTAAATGAAAATTGCGAAGTGGCACACAAATGTTGAGGGACGAACGCGAAGTGAAGTAAGTAGAGCCCGAAAATAAACGATTAAATTGCTCGTCGGAGAAGCATGAGAGTGTTGACGCGTTACGAGGTGATGACGGGCGTCGGAGGGCGCCGTGACGACAGCCGATGGCGAGCCGCTGGTCTAAGTGGGTGTTTAAAAGCCGTAGTCAAAAATAGTCGGCCCGTGGAATCTCCTCGGAACTGGAGAGGAGGAGAGAAAGAAAGAGTGAGTAAAAGAGAGAGAGAGAGAGAGAGAGAGAGAGTCAGCCGAATGCTGGAATTCTAGTCGCGATCACGACTCGTCTATTTTTCGCGAGGACGCCTGTTGAAAAGTTATGACCATTATGCTCCACTCTGCTCCAGTGTTTCTTGCGCTTCGCGCATGGAACCGGATAAAAATATCGGGTCTCGTGTTTCGCGACGCCGACGCCGACGTCGCCCAGAATGTCGGCGAATTTTTTCGACCAATCCTTCATGACTTTTTCGCACAAAGAGCCTTTAAAAATATTCTCCGTTGGGACACGCGTCGTAAATCGCAGGCCCGTCGTTCCTTGTGAATCACGTCGCCCTCGGAGAGACTTCCTCGATGTAGCGAGGCTGTTCTTGAAATCGCCGAGAGTACGATGAGAGACGACCGGAACGAACGCGGCGGGAGTTTTCGGAATGTCCGTGGGTGATGTTCAATCTCGAAGGATCACGCAAACATATAGAATCGCATAACGTGCGCGCACACGGGTGCACTGACGTAATTTTAGCCGCGAAACGACCGAATAAGCGACCGAGTGTGTGAGCAACGCGGATGATTCGCGCTCGTGAAGAAAAATAGCGCGTCTGACTAATTCCGCGCCTCCGCTACTTTGTCGCGCTCGCGTTTACGAAACCGTCGCGGCATCATCGTCGCCGTGGTGCACGCGCCGCGTAATTCGAGAACTGATTTACGGCCGATTTAAATCACGAAAACGTCTGGAGTCGCCTCCCTCCGACGATTAATGGCAGCTCGATTTAAACCGCGCTCCGGTTTTGCCCGAAAGATACTCACTCGCTCGATCGTTCCGCGGAAAAATCAAGGAAAATCCATAAGCGTCTCGCGTTTGGTTTAATAACTTCTTACGATTTAAATTCACGCTAAAAACGGGAACGACAAAAGTCCGATTTTAATCCGAAAATTCGTCCTTTGGATTTGCACCGTAATTATGATTAAATTCGCTTTACGCCAAAGATTTAAATTTTATATAATGAACACTCGATTCAATCATATTGTAATCTGCCATTATCGTTTTTCATAGAATACTTTCTTATATTAGCGTACATTACTTACATATTTTTGTGAATTATTGTGATTTTTGGCCTACCGTAATTGTCCTTATTTACGTAATTATCCTCTACTTTTCTACGAACTGACAAAGTTAGTCATTTAAATAACTGATTTACGGACGTTTTATCGAGGGCAAATTATAATTTCTGTTCTCTCCCTGCGATGCTAATTATGTAGCCTCTCACCCCTCGACATTGATTCACTCATAGCTTGCGCCACTGTGCTAATTACGCCGCTAATTATATTACTTTCTGCCCTTCGGAGTTGACTGACTCATAGTTTGCGTCACTCGCAGTAATCACTTGAATATGATTTTATAGCGCAATATCTACATTGTCTCTGCTACTAGCAGCGAGCGATTTTCGCGATTGAATCGCGTATATAATAATCTCACGTTTCTCCCAGATCCATGCAGGAAAAGAATAGAATTGCTATAATTCTCCTTTTAACAGCGTATTAATATTTTTTAAAAATAATATTTTTTTAAAATATACGTTATAAGCTCACGTTAATAAATTATTATAAAATGAATTTTTTAATTTTTCTTTTTTTTTAAATATATTATGTATTAATTTGCACTAAAAGGGATTTCTTTTGTTAACAATGAAACAGAATGAAAATGAAATAGAATTGGTGATAATCGAAAGCGTTAATCAATATTTACTCTTATTATTCTTATTAATTATTCTTATTACTCCTACTACTCTTATTAAAAAGACAACGAGCCAAGGCTCTTTTACCTGGAGTTGTGACTCGAGGTCGGCCTTCTGCGCGGCCAATTTGAGGGACTTCTCCTGGAAATCGGAGAGCGAACCCTTCTCACCCTCCAGTTGGCGCATCAGGTTGTTCTTCTCGGTGAGGAGCTTGGAATTCATGTCCTCCAGTTCCTTGCGCATCTTCTCCTCCTTCTCGAAGGCCTCCTGCGCTTTTCTGGCTTTCTCTTCCAACGCCTGCAACGGCATTTCACCTTCGAGCTTGCCGCCGTTCACCAACGGGCTCGGGTTCTCGATCAGCACCGTATCGCCCATCGTACAATTATACTACCCGAAGAGCCCCAAAACACACGCGAACGCACTACCGTCCTCGAAGAGAGTATGAATCTTCAAAGGATCGTTCCGATTCGCTTTTTATTCGTACTTTCTGCAAAAGGGAACAGGAGATCGTCGCCAAGGATCCTCCAGAAAGAGGATCGATCGATCGATCGAACGAACGAACGAACGAACGACCGAGGAGCCTCGCGGTGAAGAGATTCGATCGATCTCGCTCGAAGACGAAGAAATACAGCGGACGAGACTCGACGGGGCGAGTCTCTCTTGCGTCTCGAGCTGTCGATTGAATTTGAGCACCGACGTGTGCTCGTGTGTATATGCGAATGTGTGCAAGTGATGCACGTGTGGGCGAGGCTACCCTATCTTTGTTCGTCGTAATCGCGGGTTTCGAAAGGGTCGGCGCGAGGTCGCGAGTCCAACTGGTCCCGGCTCGCGGCGTAGCCTAACTTTTCTACCCGCCGTGTCCCTCTTCGCACCGTTTCCGGCAGCCAGTAAGGAGCTGCAATCCTGATCGTAGGCGTCCCCACTCCAGCCGATACCTTCGTCGTATGTAAAAATATTTATAACCGATCCGCTACACATCCAGAGGAGGGCTGGCCGAGATGTGGGTGGGGGTGAATATGTTCGAAGAGGGGCCGGCCGGACGGAATTAGACACGATCCGGAAGGGCCGTTCTCCAGCAGCCGACCCCTTTTTGGCTCCAGAAGGTGCAAAGTGGATAAGTGGATTGCCGAGAGATCGCTCGCCAGGCGATGTCGCCATTGGAAAGATCATCGAGCAGAGACGCAGTTTCGTTGCAATATGCTACGTTGGTCAATGAAACTGCGCATCTCCGATGAAGCTAAAGAAATGACAGAATGACAAAATTCCAGAAGTAAAGCAAGTTCGAATTCTTCAATAAGTATCAGCACCTGTTGACGATGTATGTGTATTAGAGATTAAAAGTCCTAGAGAGAATTTTGAAGAAGGCAAGTTGGAAGATAGCAATTTGGAAAATACGGCCAGTGTCGTCTGGGAATGTCTGCCGAAAAATGAATAATGATGAATAATCCCACCGGGAGAGAAGCGTGGTCTATTATAAGAAGTCTCTGGTAACATGATCGAACGTTGATTCACCGTTCAGCCTTTATTATGCTTCTAATTCGGGATGCGGGTATCAGTGAACTGGACGAGAAAACGTACACGGATTCCCCCATTTCTCGTTAATTCGGGATTATAGAGCCGAAAATATAAGCGATTCGACAGCGGAGGGGGATAAGAGGTGAACGAAATTAGAAGCCCCGATGTTCCAAAAAGGTCGACCAAGATTTTTTTCAAGATCGCCCGAGGTCGAAAGCCGAGGGGAAACTTCCACACCGATTTCGTTCGGTAAAATGTAAGAATAGACGAGAAAATTTGCGTTAAGATCAATTCGCGTATTCTTCAAAGAACATTTCCCTTTCTTCTTTTCGGAAAGAGGGAATGTCTTCGAAGAAGTAGTCAAATCGCCAAGGGCAGTTGCGAAATAAACAAAAAAAAAAGAGAAAGAGAGAAACGAAACTTCAAATAAATATTGCAAAATCCAGATTCACATAAAAGTATTACGAGAGCGCGAAAGAAGCGTGTTGAAAAAGCTCGATTCCAAGGAAACTCGCAAGCTGGCCGAATATGCTCGAGAGCGAGCCGTGAAAACGAGAAGACCGGCGGCGGATAAATAAACGCGCACGTCTGGAAGCTGGAGCCGTCACGGTCCAGCAAGAGAAGAAACAAATTCCATGGCGAATCCGCGTGGTTAAGCACGAAGCCTCGTAAATCAGCGCCAAGTCGAAGCTTTATTTTGCCAAACTCGCGGCGTCGTTTTGAGCTTTCCGTTTTCGCGGAACGAATGTTTCGTTCTTGCAACACGCGAAGTTGAATATCGCTTCGAGAGGGATAGTGCATGTTAACAATCACAATCCGTCAATCCGTCAGAAATGTAACAAAACGAAAATAATATTTCCGTTCCGAACAATCGAGCTGCAAGGTGCTGATCGAGTACCTCACATGTCCCTCATATTATCTCCAAGCTAGACTACAGAAGAATAAAATCTGCTGGCAATGCACTCGACAAGTATATTTCTCAAATGCATCGCCACGATCGATTAATATCTAGCAAAAATCGTTTTCTTATTCATTCTATTTTAGATATCCGCGTCGATTTTGTAGAATAAATAATGTAACTAAAGTGCAATTTTTTTCATCACAAATAAAAATAAAGATATAATTATAGAAATATTAATGAATTCATAGAGTAAAACGAGATCTCAGAGAGACACTTACGGCGATCTCGTCCTCGATGCGAGTGACGTTGAGTAGAGGCTTGATCTTCTGCCACAGTTTCCACCACGGCCAGGTGCGGAGTTGGAGGTATTTCCTCAAGTTCCTCTGGACGACCACAAGAGCCAAGCGTTGTTCTTGGAGTTTCTTGTAATCCTTACGGGACAAGTAACCTCTGATATAGGCCTGCATCCAAGACACGATCTTGCTGAGACGCTCATCGCGGAGCTCCTCCATCTGACCCAGAACTCCGGCACGGAAGAATACCTATTTTTTTCCAAGAGCGGAGAGCAAGCGGAACATTAAGAGGACCGTTCACCGTGACATTTTGTTAAAAATGTATCTCGTTTATCGACCGGTACGAACAATTAATCAATAATCCAAAAAGAGCAAGAGAAAAGCAGCTACACTATTTGTATTGACGCAGATAATCCTGCACGCATAACGTAATATACGCACAGATAACCATAAGGAAGGAAATTTTTTTTCCATTTGATTCGCGTCGTCACCGGTGAATAATCGCGAATACATCGGTTACTTTCCACAAAAACTGGCCTTCCATGCCGTTTTTAGCTTTCGGAAAGTGGATCGTTATTCGATAAGAGTTAGACAGAGATTGCCTCACGCTTCTCGACACACATTACACCACGTTGAAGGTACACTTGGCAAGGGTATCCTTTGTTAGCGCGATCGCTGGTGTTAATTTGCCGAGAAAAGGCGCGAACGAGGCTGGAAGAACGGTTAATAGCCGAAGCCGGTGTGCTGTTAAATTGACACTCTTCGACGGCGTTTAATGGCCAACGTCCAACAGATATAAATACACAGCAAGAACGGATTTTCTCATGTCGGTAGAATACTTTCTTACATTTTCCCAATACTGTTCCCCGACGTTGGCAAGTAAACGTCGACAACGTGACCGAACGACGCAAAAGTTCGAGGGACGACTGCGGGAAGATGCGCGAACGTCTTCGTGAACGTCCTCACGACTTCCTCACGAAGTCCTCGCGACGTTTGGTCGTCTCGGGGAATAAATGAGTGTTTTGCGCCGTGACACTGCACGACGTGGACCACAGGTACCTTGGTGTGACCCATGCGATACTGATCACTCTCCAGATTGATCGCTTCCAGGATGATCTTGGTGGCTTTTTGTGGCTCACAAGGCTCTTGGACAGCATGGGCGCACAGAATTTTGTATCTGCATTTGGGCCGCGTCGATATTTTCGTGCGGTATCGTGTATGTGGTATTGGTATTTGGACGGTGTTGTGTGGGTGTTCAAAACAGACAAAAAAATCACCACACTAGGTTAGAGGCTTACTAATTAACACGGTTCTCGTTGCTGTAGAATCGAGAATGCTTGCTCTGAGGGCACGAGTGAGGGGCCACGAATATGATATCCTACGAGGATATTTGAATTAGGGAGATCCTCTCAGTCCTGTTGATCTCGTACGATCGTTTGAAGCGCGAGTATCTTGTGAAGAGACTCGTTTCGTTGCGAAATCAATTTGAAGGATCCAGTTGAAACATGGGAGACAAATACGATAAAAAAATGATTACGTAATTATCTGCTATGGATATCAATCACGCGACTCGTCATTGATCCTCCCAATATACTCGCGCTTCTAGATCTATTTTGTGTCTATCACCCAGTCGCTAGGGGCATTGATGTGTCAGGGGTTAAGAACATCATCGACGATGATAGCTTATTTACAATTATAACGATACGACGATGCTCGTACACGATCGAGGCTGTGTCGGTAGAGAAGGATTCGGCCGTTTTGCTTGATCTCCTTGCGGAAATCAAATCTAAAATGCAGCGAATCGACAACAGTACACAGTATCGGTCATGGCCTATCGTCATCGATCGTTGAAGCCACGTTCGTTTAGCAGATCGGCGAAAAATCAGCTCGGGACGGACATCGCGAACATGTCGGGGGAAACGTGCCTTGGTGTGTCCAAGACGGTACATATCGGCTTCAAGACCGGAGGCATCCAGGATAGCCGCGGCTGCGTCCTTGGGCTCCTTCGATTTGTCGACCGCCGCGGGCGCCAGGATCTTGTACCTACAGGGTATCGGGGCAACACGGGACAAACGGGTGCGAACTAATTAATACAGGGGATTTATACAAGAGCAACCCCACGAGAGGGTTCGAAGGGAATCTCTGTTGACTCCCCGGATCTAAGCTCCTCTTCGTCGTCTCGATCGGCTCGTTCCTTATCGCTAAATCACGGTCTCAAATCGAGGGGAGAAGGGTGCATGAGGGTCATTCTCCGCTACTCTAATCGCGTACCAAACGCACGGGGTCGGTTTTCTACTTTGAATTCTCTGATTCAATTTTCCTCGGGAGCGGGTGAAACTGAACGATCAATCGAGTGGTATTCTGACACGGTCAACACGGTTAACGTCGCATTCGGTAAGGGGGGGGG